>NC_060284.1:35504296-35659642 GCF_021613505.1 Equus quagga
ATCCTGGGCGCGGACATGGCACTGCTCATCAAACCACGCTGAGGCAGTGTCCCACATGCCACAACTAGAAGGACCCACAACGAAGAATATACAACTATGTACTGGGGGGCTTTGGGGAGAAAAAGGAAAAAAATAAAATCTTTAAAAAAAAAAGGAATTATCAGTCTAGACACAGACCTTCGACCCTTCACAAAATTAACTCAAAATCGATCACTGATATAAATGTAAAACTCAAAACTATAAAACTCATAAGATAACATAAGAGAAAACTCAGATGACCTTGGGAATGGTGAGGGCTTTTTAAATGCAACATCAAAGGCATGATCCATGAAAGAAAGAATTGATAAACTGGACTTCATAAAAATGAAAAACTTCTGCTCTGTGAAAGACAATGTCAAGAGAATTAGAAGACACGCCACATGCTGGGAGATAATATTTGCAAAAGACACATCTGATAAAAGACTATTATCCAAAAAATATAGAGAATCTTTAAAACTCAGCAATAAGAAAACAATCTGATTGGTGGCTCAGTGGTTAAGTTTGCATGTTCTGCTTCAGCAGCTGGGGGTTCGCTGGTTAGGATCCCAGATGCAAACCTATGCACCGCTTGTCAAGCCATGCTGTCACAGGCATCCCACACTTAAAGTAGAGGAAGATGGGCATGGATGTTAGCTCAGGGCCAGTCTTCCTCAGCAAAAAGAGGAGGATTGGTATCATATGTTAGCTCATGGGTTAATCTTCCTCAAAAAAAAAAAAAAAAGAAAACAATCTGATTAAAAAATGGTTCAAAGACCTTAACATACAGCTCCCCAAAGAATATATACACATAGCAATCAAGCATGTGAAAAGGTATTCCACATCATATGTCATCAGGGAAATCCAAATTAAAACAACAATGAAATACCACAACACACCTGTTAGAATGAACAAAATCTAGAACGCTGACAATACCAAATGCTGAACAGGATGTGGAGCAACAAGAACTCTCATTCATTGCTGGTGGGAATGCAAAATACTACTGCCACTTGGAAGATAATTTAGTGGTTTCTTACAAGACTAAATTTACTCTTGCCATATGACCCAGCAGTCATGCTCCTAGGTATTTACCCAAAGGAGTTAAAACTTTTGTTCATATGAAAACCTGCACATGGATGTTTATAGTAGTTTTACTCATAATTTCCAAAACTTAGACACAACCAAGATGTCCTTTTGTGGGTGAATAGATAAACTGTGGTACATCCAGACAATGGAATATTATTCAGCACTAAAAAGAAATGCAGTATCAAGTCCTGGAAAGGCATAGAGGGAGCATAAACATATATTACTAAGTGGAAGATAGCAATTTAAAAAGGCTACATACTGCGTGATTTCAACTATATGAAATTCTGGAATAGGCAAAATTATGGAGACAATAAAAAGATTAGTGGTTGCCAAGGGTTGGGGTGGGGAGAGGGATGAATAGGTGTAGCACAGAAGAATTTTTAGGGCAGTAAAAATATTTTGTATGATATTATAATGATGAATATATGTCGTTATATATTTGTCCAAACCCATAGAATGTACAACACCAAGAATGAACTTTAATGTCAATATGGACTTTGGGTGATTATGATGTGTCAACATAGGTTCATCAGCTGTAACAAATGTACCACTCTGGTAGAGAATGTTGATAATGGAGGAGGCTAAGCATGTGTGGGGCCAGAGGTATTTGGGGAGTCTCTGTATCTTCCCCTCAAATTTCCTGTGAATCTAAAACTGCTCAAAAAATAAAGTCTTAAAAATAAAAAAAAAAAATTAAAAAAGTAATTACCACTCAAAAATCAATTTGGAAAAGGAAATGAAGGTGGCAACATCCAATCCAATTTAAAGGTCGAGAAGTAGGGCATTAGCAGGCACACACATCCCATTAATAAGTGAGTGAGATTAAGAATGAAATAAAAATATTTTTCAATTTATGCACATTTATTTTTCAAATAGCTACTATATTTTTAGGGTATGAACACTTATTAAGTTTTTTGAATTTAGCTATTAAATACAGGATGTTTAGCATTCCTTTTGGCCTGTGGATGTCATGAAAAAGATTGAGACTCTAAGGGTATCATGAACAGAGAAAGGTTAAGAACTCAAGAATAATAGTGTTCCAGTAAAGAGGGGTTGTAATTGGTTGATTTGGGAAAATGTAAGATTTCTGTAATTAAACTTGTAACTTATAAGCTGGGATACTAAGTTTGGAAGCTGAATGTCTCCTTTTCATATTGTGTTTGGGTAAGCCTTGGTCTCATTAACTGAAGAGAGGTTTCAATATGTCTATTGCTGAAGTTGACTCTAATTTGTGATCATAACATTTTATTCCTTTTAATTAAATAATTTTTAACAGATCATTTAAAGAGTATCTTTAAATAAAATAATGATAAACCCAGTTTACCTGTTTCCTCTCAATTTCCTGCTTTAATCATTATAATTAGTAACTTTCTTCTTTTTAATACTACACAGCTGTAACAAGTAACCTTTAGACATTTTGATATCTCCATAAATTTTAGTGATTAAAACTTATTTTGGTAGTTTATCAAATCTCTGAGCATTATGATTTTATAGAATGATAATGTCAGTACTGTTTTTTAACAAGTATGGAGTTATAGGTACTGAAATCAGAAAGACAAGAAAATAAGAAAATATTGTTATGTGTACCTGTGCACTGCTTTTGACTGACATTTCTTGTCCTCTTCTTTACTTAGGAAAGGAATGATCAGAAGTTCTATCTGGGACAAACAAATACCAATGATTTCATTAGGTTAGGCTATTTTTGCTTTTTTTTTTTTTTGAGGAAGATTAGCCCTGAGCTAACATCTGCCACCAATCCTCCTCTTTTTACTGAGGAAGACTGGCCCTAAACTAACATCCGTGCCCATCTTCCTCTACTTTATATGTGGAATGCCTACCACAGCATGGCTTGCCAAGCAGTGCCATGTCCGCACCCAGGATCCGAACAGGTGAACCCCGGGCCACCAAAGTGGAACATTTGCGCTTAACCACTGTGCAACCAGCCCAGCCCTTTACATTCATTTTTACTCAAGATGTACAGAATTATTCTCAGGTCCAATCTTACTCTTTATGAGTTTTATATATTATACCTTTATGTCAAGTCTTTTTTTTTTTTTTAACGAATTGTCTATTAATTTTCATCTGACATTATTGTGTCCAAAATAATCAAACTAAGTAGAACACTAAAACCGTCTTTGGAACAACTTTATGAACATAATTTCTTTCACACAAAATGTTATACTATACAAAATACATTTACATTATTGTCTCATTTGAAGCTCACAAATATTCTGTATTTATCAGGACAAAAGAAACAAACAAACTCAAATAGATGAGGTGACTTTCTAATATTCACCTTGATGTTAACAGACATAAATCATACTCTAAACTAGGTATTTTAACTCAATATCAAATGTTCATTCCAATGTACTACATCACATCACTTTTTTATAGAAATTACAAAGGGAAAGAAAAATTATTGACAGGTTCTGTTGTGTTTTGTTTTGTTTTTCTCAGAAAAAAAAAAAAAAGACTTTGAAAGAAAATCCTAAGCTCCCTAGGTAATATTATTTACTTCTCCTTTCCATTGCAATTGTGATTCCACCCCCCCCCCCCCCCCACACACACACACACCTTGTGGTTTAATCTACATTCACTGATTGGAAGGTCTTTTTCAACGTGGAGTTATTCTATAGCAATGGGATCTTCCAGCCATGGTCTGTGGGCCTCATCTGGCTTGCAATCTGTTTTTGTCACCAAAATCTTATTTGAACATAGCTATACCTATTCGTTTATGTGCTATTAATGGCTGTTTTAATGCTACAAGGGGCAGAAATGAATGATGAGACGGGCACCGTAAGGCCTGTAATGCAGAAAGCACCTACTCTCTGGTCCTTTAAAAGTTTGTTAACTCCTGTTCTTTGGTAATCAATGTATTCAAGCAAACTCTAGTACACTTCTAATTATTAAACCTAGATTGAATAAACAGGCTAGAAGAAAACATTTAAAATGAAGCTATGGCTTGCAGGATCCATAATATATTTTGTATGTTAAGAAGAGTGGGTATTGACTCCTAAGTCTAACATCAGATTCTAACTTTTTTATTCCTTTTACTTTCTTGTTTGCTTTCTCATAAATTTTATAACTTCCTTAATAGATAAAATACTATTTACCATTAAGCCTAGGTCTTTAAGAATAAATTAGGTTAAAAAAAGGAGAGAGAAAGAAAAAAGTATTCCAGGCAATGGGAACAGCTTATGCAAACACACGTGGAAATGAAGGAACACATAGTTGATATTGCTGAAGCAAAGGCTACGTAGGGAAATATTTAAGGGTATAGCATACAGATTTTGTGTAATCTCTCTGTATTGAAAATGGATTGAAAATGGATTGAAATGGATTGAAAGTGGATTCAAAATGACAGTAATTTTTTGACAATTCTCCCCAAGAGTGTGAGCTTTATCTTTCCCCTTATAAAATGAGCAGGCTATTGACTTCTTGTGAGTAATAGAACATAGGAGAAACGACAGTGTTTAAATTTCTGGACCTATCGTTAAGAGACTGTCAGTTTCCACTTCCTGTCTCCTGGAATGCTCCCTCTTAGAATCAGCTGCCGTGCTGTGAGAAGCCCAAGCCACATGGAAAGACACATGGAGTTGCTCCAGTCAACAGCCTCAGCTGAGCTCCTGGCCAATAGCCCCAATATCAACTTCCAGCCATGTGAGTGAGTCATCTAAGACATGCAGCTCAATTGGGTGAGGTCATTAAATAACTTCAACCTACTTGAATAAAGTCAATTACTTGACTGCAATCACAGTGGAGACTCCAAGCAAGAACTATCCCACTGAGCCCAGCCAACCCATAAAATGGTAAACAATAATAAGTTATTTTAAGCCTCTAAGATTTGATGTGATGTGTTCTGTAGCAATAGATCCTCAGATCACTGAGTGTCAAGATATTCATGAGCAGCATATAGATGGGTCTAAATACTTTAGGTTATTGAGGAAGTCACCAAAAGAGATACTGATACATTTGGTATAATGAGTATTATGTAAGCTATGGTGATTCACAAGCTCCAAAAGCCTGTAACAGGAGAAAGAACATTTACTTGATTTTTGTCTCTGATTTTCTTTGTGATGACCACTCACTTCTACTTGGTTTCAAAATGCCTACATTAAAAATCAAATTATACATTCTTTCCTACAATGAGACTCAGTATAACAAATGTAAAGAAAAATACTGAAAAAAAGAAGACGTAGTGATTGTGAATTCTTATTTATATTTTGCTCAAGTTCTTCAAGGCTTTAAATAAACATACTCAGATTGACCAATCTGTAAAATGAACAAAACCTTTAATAAATCTTGATATTTAGACAGTGATGTTGAGGAACTGTGCTTATGCCCTAAAGTATAATCTAAAATCAAATGACTAAAATATAGAAAGTGTTAACATATTTTATTAAAATTGAGTATTTATTAACAGTTTGAAGAAAAATAATAGACTGTTTTGATGCCAAAATATCATTACATATTTACCTATTAAGGATGGTTTTCTACAAACGGCTTTGTAGAATTTATAAAGACATTTCACAGGGCCAGCCCAGTGGCGTAGCGGTTAAGTACGCATGTCCCGCTTTGGCGGCCCAGGGTTCACAGATTTGGATCCCAGGTGTGGACCTAGCGCTGCTTGTCAAGACACGCTGTGGCAGCATCCCACATAAAACAGAGGATGGTTAGCACAGATGTTAGCTCAGGGCCCATCTTCCTCACACAAAAATATTATTCATTACAGATTTCAGGTAATTTCTTTATTGATGCTTTTATTTAGTTGAAGATTATATGAGTATGAGTCAAGTGCTTTTGTTTTCTGCAGTGTTTTGATTAGAAATGTAGCTAGCATCCTATGACACTTTTCATTTCCTATGTAAGTATTCACTGAATAATTTGAGTGACTTTCTGATAGAATAAACATTACTTAGCTGGGCTTCTTTGGAGCTGAAGATGAGTGATACAATAGGACAAACATTAGCTCTAAGATAGTTTTATTGCTAGATGGTCAGGTTTCCACTAATTATAAAACTTAGTAGTTATTTATATATGTTTAATGAAGTTTATGGGATTTACGCGACATTTGAGCTCCACACTTTGCTATGATTGAATCCAAATTAAAAATTATTTCCTGACTTAAAATTGTGAATGAAGTTAATTTCCCCTAATCACCCCAAATATAAAGAAACCAGAGAACTTAGCTGGTGTCCCTATTCATTTCCGAACTATTGCTATCTGCAACATGACTTTGTAAGATGTGAAGGTAAAGCTATGAGCTTGTGATGTATTCTATATGTCAAGTGAGAATATTAACGTAAATGACCTCTTTATCAAGGATTCTTAATCCTTAATACTTTGAGGAGAGTTATTGGGGGATTTTATGCCAGAGATGATAAAAATCTATGGCGAATGTTTAGAATTTATGAAACCCAGATCATCAAGAGCATTCTCTAACAAGTAGCAAATGAGAACCAACAGCTCCTCACCAGACTATAAATTTCAACTTGGCAGGAAAAAAATATTTTTGTTCTCCACCATATATGTGCTAAATTTCTGATACTTAGTAGGTCCTCAATAAATGTTTGTTGAGTGGATGAAAGAAAAAACAATTCTCTCCCTAGTTAAATTCCTGATGCTTCTTTCAGACCCCACTGTAAGCCCATTCTACTTGAAATACAGAGCTTTGTTCATGCAGATTCTCACAGTTCCAGACCCTACCGAAAGTGACAGTCTCTTGCAATTCATTTGAGTTCCATGCCAAGTTTTATCCAAGAGAACAATAAGCCTTATGACAAAGATAGCTGAAAAGAAGAATGCCATTTTCTGTGATTGCATTAGTATCTGAATTATAGGCTATTTGTTCTATTAATTCTAAGTCAATACTCTTCCTATTATGTGAAGTGAGGTAAATTGGATATTCAATTAATATAAGATTTCCTTTAATGAATCAGAGGGCATGGAGTCTTGAGCAAGTCCCTTCACTTCTCTGAGCCTCGTTTTCATTATCAGTAATATGAGATCCTATTCTGCAAGATTCTTGTCAGGATCACTGTGCATAATGTCCACCGTGTTAAAATATATTAAAATTACAATGCTTTAGAAAAATGTATGTTATTATTAATTTTTCTACTAAAATCAGTGGGGCCTTTTCTATATTATTTTATCCATATAACAAGATAATTCTTCTAAAGGTTGGTACAGCTTTTTAACATTATGCCCATAATACCGGTTATTCTTAATACTATGCATATTAAATCTTTAGGTATCTTTAATCCAATGAACAGTTTTCTGAACTTAATAATAACTAAATATATTTATTAAATATGCCAGATATTTCAGGTGTTTCTGAAATTGGCATTTCATCTATAAGATGCCTGGATTAGGAAGATTTATTTCATGTGATTCATTTCCCTAAAGATACCTTCTTGAATCAAATAGTACATGTCCTTTTCATCTCCTTTATCATTACATTCTTATAATGCTAAATATCATCTCATTGAGTAGGCGGAGGGCACAGTTTATTTACCCATCTTTAAGGGCACTATTACCTTTGAAAAAACAATTACTCTTCAAGTGGCCTTGCTAAACAAGATTGAAAATGATGGTTTTTATCTTTAATGAAATTTTTAGCATTCAAATAACTGTCCTTTTACCTGGTTATAAAATCACACTAACTAAATAACTATCCCACATCTAGCAGTAACTATATGCTAGATCCTGTTCTGAGTCCTTCATATTATTGAGTCACTTATTTCTGGCAACATAGAAGGTCAGCACCATCATTATTCCCACTTTCTGGAGAAGAAACTTAGATAAAGAGATATCAAGTAACCTCCTCAAAGTCACACAGCTAGGAAGTGATGGAGCTGTAATTTGAACTCAGGCAGTCTAGCTCTAAAGTTTGTGGTTATATCATTGCATTATACAGCCTTTTGAGAAGGCAGATATCCGAAGTGCAGAACTAATGAGAATGAGTAGATTAGAGATGGGAGTAGATTTTGCTGGCATCTCTATAAGAGTAGAAAATTCACGGCCTACTGATCACATTGCTTCTGGAAGATGTTGGTTTCCTAATGCTGCTGCAATAAATCACCATCAACTTTGTAGCTTAAAACAATATCTTCTAATAGACTAGACATCCAGAACATTCTAGGGGAGACTCCTTCCTTCCCACCTACAGCTTCTGGTGTTTCCAGGCAGTCCTTGACTTATGGCAGCGTAACTCCAATCTCTGCCTTCATCTTTACAGGGCCTTCTTCCCTGTCTCCTCTGTATCAGTGTCATCTACTCTATGTCTTTGGAAGACACTCTTACAGGGTGTCTTGTAAGGACACAGGATGATCTCACCTTATGGTCCTTAACTTAATTACAACCACAAAATCCCTTTGTCCAAATAAGGTCACCATCATACGTTCCAGGGGTTAGGACTTAGACCTCTCTTTTTGAGGTCATTATTACCCCATGACAGTACATAGCCCTAGATCATAGACAAATGAAAATCTACCTTGCTTTTTACCAATCTCTGGGCAATTGAAGGACTGCATTTATTTCATATAAAACAAAAATAAATCCTAATAAACCATTTGAAATAATTTTTCAAAGAAAATTCAGCTATTTGTCTAAATATTTCTAAAAATAGTTAAAATTACATGTTGAGATATTAAACTAAGCTTGTATTAAGGTTTTAACAGGTCTAAGCTTAACAGGGAGACTCCTGGAAATGAAACAACCCTGAGTGCTGTTATAAGGAAAACATGAAAGGGGAGAGGGGAGATACCGTATTTTATTAACCATTTTTAATTTAAAAAATATAATCCCTTTCTTGCCAGAGGCTGCACTTGAGAAAGAAGGTAGGCTGAGAAAATCCAGAAACGTTTCCTTAATACTCATGGAAAAATCCTTGAAAATTCGATTAGAGTCGATACCAGCCTATCTCAACAGAGGCAGCAGGACCTACAGCAGCTCACAATTTTCTCTCTCCAGTCTGGGGGAAGGGCAGAGAGAGAGAAAATGCAGTTATCATCACCAAAGAGAGCTAATTCTTCCCATAGTAAACAATAACTGGAAAGTACTGTGGACAAGAGAAAACAAATATCCTGAGATTCCTAGAGAGAGTAGGAATATGAAACAAAGAGACACTTTGAGAGTCCCAGGTGAGATTCTCTGCTCCTGTAATGCACCAGTAAGAACTGTGTCCAAACCAACAGGTGCCCTAACTTTTCATCTTTTGAATTTGTAGTGATGGATGAAGGAAATGATGTGGTGCTGAACAATGGCGAGAAACTCTAAGATAAGCATTGGCTGCAAAGCTTCATGCCCCATTAGGAAATCACCTCAGACTTAGGAGTTTCCATCCATTGCGATAGAATACCTCAGTATAAATGACATGACACCTAGCATATAACACAGAAGAAACATCTCAAAGGAGAGATCAAAGCCAGGTCCTCAAGAAGTGGCTTATGCCACTATATTTCAAAAAGGTAGATTTAACACAGTTTCCAGCCCTCACAATATATTGGGAATGTGGCAATAAAAGAATCCATGTTTGCTTTGCAGAGGGCTAATTAGGAAGCTTAGATAGAGCATGCCACTTTAAAAAAGAGCAAAATTAAGAATAGCGTGACAATTATGCAAATATACAAAAATAACAAAATGCCCAAAACTAATGTGGCTTGCAAAGATAGATGAAAAATGCAAGCTGGAAAATGTAATCCAAAGAATAAGAAGCAAAAATAATAAAAACACTAGTTTTTATAACAAGTTTTATATGCTGTAAAAATGAATTACTAAAATCATGAAATCAATAAAATAAGAGCTCAAAGATGTAATATTTAAGCAAAATAGAATGAAAGTTGAAAAGAGAAACTGACAAGCTAAGGAAACAATTTGAAGATAAACTAACAAAGCTGTAGAATTATTATTTACTCTTAGGTATGATAAAAAAGACTGAAAATGGAATTCAATTAAAATATTAGCAATGAATAAAGGGAAAAGGTAAAGAGGTTAAGGGAAGATAAAATGAAGGACAAAGGAAATGCAGCTTAAAAGCGATTGTCATCAAAATAGAACACTCAAAAAGTGCAAGAGAATTTTCTTCAGCCTTCCAGCTTCTGCCTGGTTTGGTTCAAGCCAATTGGCTGTTTCATCTCATGATCCCTGATACTGACTTTGTTCTGTTCTTGAACCAAAAGAACCAAGCAGGGGCAAAGGGGACTCAACAGATGTTAGAGACGATTCATTGAAGTAGAATCCTCACTCCCTCCCACGCCACTTGGTGCAGAAGGTCCACCAAACGTGCTCCTTCCTTCATGCTTACATCTTAGTTAATGAACAGCACCCACTAGACCAAGTCAAAAACCTCGGACTAAACATCAGTGCTTTATTCTTTGTTTTTTCCCCAGCTTTATTGAGTGACAATTGACGTATAATATTGTGTAAGTTTAAGGCGTATAGTTTGTTGATTTGATACACATATCAACTGTGAAATGATTACCACAATAGGGTTAGTTAACACTTCCATCATCTCACACAATTACCTTTTGGGTGAATGTGTGTGGTAAGAACGTTTAAGATTTCCTCTCTTAGCAACTTTGAAGTATATAATGCAATATAGACACCATGCTGAATATTCGATCCCCAGAACTTATTCATGTTATAAACAGGAGTTTGTACCCTTTGACCAACATCTTCCCAATTCCCTCACCCCCAGCCCTGGTAACCACCCTTCTATCCTCTGTTTCTATGAGTTTGGGTTTTTAAATTTTTTTTAAATTCCGCATATAAGTGAGATCTTACAGTATTTTTTTTTCTCTATTTGACTTATGTCACTTAGCAGAATGCCCTCAAGTTGCCCTCATGTTGTCTCAAATGGAAGGATTTCCCTCTTTTTTATGTCTGAATAATATTTCATTGTATATATAAAATGCAGCATATATATATATATATATATGCCACATTTTCATTATTAATTCATCTATTCATGAACACTTAGAATGTTTCCAGGTCTTGTGAATAGTGGTGCAAAGAACAAGGGGGTACAGATATCTCTTTGAGATAGTGATTTCATTTTTTTCAGATATATACCCAGAAATGGGGTTGCTGTATCAAATATTACCTCTACTTTTAACTTTTTGAGGACTCTCCATACTCTAGTTTCCCATAGTGGTTGTACAATTTACAGTCCCATCAACAGTGCACAAGGGTTCCCTTTTCTCCACATCCTCGCCAACATGTATTATTTCTTGTCTTTTTGGTAATAGCCATTCTAACAGGTGTGAGGTGATATCTGATTGTGGTTTTGACTTGCATTTTCCTCATGATTAGTCATGGTGAGCATCTTTTCATGTACCTATTGGCTGTTTGTATGTCTTCTTTGGAAAAACATCTATTCAGGTCTTTTGCTCACTTTTTAATTGGATCATTAGGTCCTTTGCTAGTAAGTTGCATCACTTCCTTATATATTTTGGATATTAACCCCTTATCTGATATATAGTTTGAAAATACTTTCTCCCATTTTGGAGGGACATGAAATATTCAGATCATCTCAACATGTCAACTAGTCATTACTCTAGATTATCCAGAATGCCTTTATTAAGGTAAAAAAAAAAAAAGTACTTAGGATATAGCATTCTTACTTCTCATCAGAAATACTTTATTAAAATTAGAATGAATGTTGTCTTCAACATTTATAGTATCAATAAAAGAAATGTCATTTGAGGAATGTTGTAATGTGACTATATTGAACTTTACCCAAGTGCTATGATCCTAGAAGACAGCTAAGGTTAAGAAACTTCCCTAACCTTTCTGTTCTAGGAAATGGTTTACTGCCAAGACTTACCCTTCCCCATATGTCTTAGACAAGAATCCCAGATGGTTCTTCTTATTTTCTTATAAGAGGCCAAAGACCCTCCAAATTCCCAATCTTTGCCTCAGAAATGATTAGTTGAATTGCTTGTCTCTACTGATCAAAGGGAACAAAATTCTTGTTAATCCAATTTTGTTTGTGTTCCTCTCCTTCCTGCAAGTTCCCAGATTTAAGCAACATAAAGCTCCTCCTGAGAAGAGGTTGGCCTCTGGGTAAAACATCCTCTGATCTACTAGCCAGTTACACTACTTTCGTTCTTCTTCCCCACATCCATTTCTTTCTAACTTTGTTTAGTCCTGTCTATGAAAGAAAAATCTTTTATCTAACTCTTCAGAGGCTTGCAGCTCTTACGGTCACAGGGTCCCCCTTTTGTAAGAGTCCCTCTTCCCTCTTGCAATTATCCTTTTGAATAAAGTCTCTACTTACCAAGTCTAGATTTGTTTCTAATTTGACAAATGTTTCTGGACAAACACTACTTATAAAAGTCCTAGGCCACCATAATTAAAATACTTAAGGTTAACTTCTTAAATTTAGTGCCATGAAAAAATGTCTATACTAATGAATTTCTGTGTTTTTACATTTATAAAATATAAAGTATATTTTATATTTATACAATGCAAAGTTGATAAACCTATGAGTTTCCATTATCCAGTAGGAAATCACAGCAAAGTTTAGACCACAATTTTACCAATTAATGTTTTTTCAAGCCCATGTAGCTCTGCTTCTAATTGCTTCTGTATTTTGTCTTTTTTGTTTTCTTGTATAAGCAATAAAATAGTAAATTGTAAAATTTTGTTGAATGTGGAGATCTACAAACTGCAAGAAAAAAATCCTTAATATTAAGGATTTTATAGGGGAATGAATTGATTTGGGTAAGCCGTATGTGCGTGTTATGAAATGTATATTGCCAAAGTATCAAGAATAATTGTAGATCTGCTTAACCATGGTTAAACACTTTATGAATGAGTAGTAATTGATTTAATCATTTTAGTGGAAGCTTTACCTACTAGTAATTGTAAGATGAATGGTTGATCTGTTAAAATGACTGGAAGAAGTGCATTGATTGGGAAAGCAGTTGAGATTGTTGCTTCTCCTAAAGCCAGACTCACTTTTTTAACATTTTAAAGAAAAGTACGCTATTTGGAAACTAGCAAGAATGGGAACTATATTTCAGTATGCTCTCAACTCTAGACAACTTTAAGCTCTTTTATGTGAAAATTGTATCATTTTGGGAATTCGCTTTATATGTGGCTGATAAAATATCATGTGTTTTGCCAATGCTGTTCTTTCGTGAATAATTATTCAGTCAGTGAGGATGGTTCTGATGGACTGAGGGATCCAGCAAGGGAGAGAGGAGCATGCGATGGGTCAATGATTTTTATGACCAAATATATTACCTGCACAATAACTCTCCCGATAGAGCACACGAAAGAGATGTCCTTTGTTCTGAACTTCACAAGTCTCCCATTCCAATGCCCATGATTTGTTCCAAAAGTTCCAGCTCAGAGTTGGGGATTACTGATTATTTGGAAGCATAGCTGAAACGCAAAGCTGGTGATTCTTTTACTCAAGTTATTAAAAAAAAAAAATCAGTTACATACTTTAGGACATTGACTATAATGTTTTGAGGATGCCAGTGATTTTTGTCCACAGTAAACGTTCATGTTTTTCTAACAATTAAGAGCCTTTGTTAATACTAGGATCTCTCATTTTTAGAAAGTTAGAGCTCTGTTCTGTGTTATGGTATGTCCAAATATTATGCTCAATACTAGCCTACCATTTTTCTAAGCCACATAATAAGAACATTAAGATGAGATTTTGAAAATGTCACTACTACTCCTACATTATGTAGTATTGATGGTCATTGACACAGTTCATGTTATCTCAAAAAGACATATGTAATAAAAAGGATTCACTGTTATTTTCTTTTTAAAATGTAGCTATAATTTTTCCATTCATACCTGTGTAGTGTAAGCCCTGACAGTTGTTTTCCTACTTTTTTGTAATGCAAGTGCTTGACTTCAGCTTTGATTGCAGAGGCATCCACTTCAAAGAGCCATCCATTTCAAAGATGGCTCTCTCCAAGAAACACATTGCCAGCCACAGGACTAGATAAAGAGCCAGTCCCCTCCCTACACTGAGGCTCCTTTGTTTTAGAGATCTTGGTTAATTTCCATAACCGACCATTCGATTAACTTGTTTTGTTCTCACACCTTGCTTTAAATTTACACTCTTATGTTTTAAATTCACCAATAAAGAGTGAGCCCACCAAACCCTAGGCTCCCACACTCGACTCCAGTGAAAGCAGAACCCCAGAGCCATGAAATTCCCAGGTCTTGTAAGTAACAAACCTTTATTTTTTTCAAAGTTTCCCAATGGTTATTGCTGAAGGGCGTCTTGCAATCATAATAAGAACCACCAGGGCTGGTCCAACCATAACATTGCATATTGATAGACTGAGACCCACAGAAAACAAGCTGAAAGCACCCTTTTTTTAAACATAGGAATATAGCAAGAACATTTTGAAAATTTAGGTCCCTCAGGGAATTAAATGGCTTAGTATTATTCATCTAAACAAGCAATCTAAATTAAGTGACTATACCAAAGCATTTCTAACAAGGACCAATGCCATCTCTAAATTGTCAAATGCAGTCTTAATCATAGAGTTTCCTTCTGCTATGATGCATCTTATTGGCAAATAGAAATGGCAAGCAATGCATATATTTGTGTATACGAGGAAGCCACTTGGTGTAAACCTAATTTGGCCTGACTTTTTTTTTCCAAAAGGGCCTGACGTGGCCTTTGAGCATGCATTGTATATCTGCTTTAAACATTTACTATGGCAAGAACAAATGCCCTTAAGATAAAGGTGCAACTTCCCCCGACATTGGCATTTCCTTAAGGATAAGCATGTTTCCTTAGGCTAGGAACTGATTGCTGAGCTCACCTTTGGCCACCCAGTTCACCTGTGATCACCCAGCTCAAGACAACTGACCTGCCACCCTGCTTTGTCCACCGCGACAGCAGACCCACCTACTGTGTCCATCAATCGCTGTGCCCACAGAGCAGTCTTGTGACTATTGTAAAAGGGACATTTCAATCATATGTCAAACATTCTCTTTGGGGTCGTATAACCACACGTACACCCTACTTCTTTGGTGCCTTTCTTCCTTCGGGAAGAAGGGCCCTGGGCCACGGTCCTCACTTTTATCTCAGAATAAATTCACCCAAATTTTCATTTATAGATTGGTTATGGATTATTTTCGTCGACATTATCCTACATCTTCTCTCACTTCTCAAAAAGTTCTGTTTTAGTATCACTAGTGAGTTGTTTTTCTCCTCTATCAACGATGTAAAAATTAGGATGTCCCATTATCTTGACTTCTGTTCTGACTATTCTATTTATAGATCTGCATATTAGGGAAACGTAAGATGGCTCCTAAAGATTTTTCTCTAGCTATGGCCACTCTGTTAATTTTCAGGCTCAGAGATCCAAATGTCTTCCAGAAAAATTGATTCTATATGCCAAAATAAGCCTAACGTAGAACTCAAATTCATACATTTCAGATCTGTTCATTCTTCTATATTTTCTATATTAGTTAATCCAAAGCATATACTTAAACAGCAAATACCATCAGCACTAGTCTCAAAACATGTCCTGATCCTAATCAATTCTAACTTCACCTTTCCCCATCTGGTCCAAACTTCTATCATCTCTCACATGAATATTGTATATCACATGAATATTGTATACTCACTGATCTCCGGCTTTTCACTTTTACAACCTGCAGCCTATTCTCTACATGGCAGCCAAAGTGATCCCTTTAAAATGAAAACAATCTATGCCACTACTCAGCTTAGAATCCTCTAAATGTATTTTCCCATCACACTTAGAACATAATGTCCTACAAGGCCTGTCATTGTTTTCTACAGAGTATCTCTCTTATCTCATTTTCTATAGCTTTTTCTGTCCTTTACTCCTCTCCAACATGTAAGATATTAATCTGTTGTCCATTTTTCTACTG
Organism: Equus quagga; assembly: GCF_021613505.1. Classification (NCBI taxonomy): domain Eukaryota; kingdom Metazoa; phylum Chordata; class Mammalia; order Perissodactyla; family Equidae; genus Equus; species Equus quagga. The sequence goes on from NC_060284.1 coordinate 35,520,275, forward strand.
AGTTGCATGTCTTACTTATTGATTTGTAGAAGTTTTGATATACCCTGGATACAGGACCTTTGACAACTTTGTATTTTAAATATCTTCCTCAGCTCTTTGCTTAGCATTATCTCACCCTAGAGCAGTTGTGAAACAGCATCTTTTGCACAGATATAAATGCTCTCTACACTGTCTTATATTAGCTACATGTGGCCATTGAGGACTTGAAATGTGGCTAGCGCAACTGAGAAACTGAATTTTTAATTCCATTTAAATTTATTAGCTATATGTGATTATTGGCTATCATATTGGACAGCACAGCATGGCATCTTTTGGTTATCAAAAATTCTCACTTTTAATATAGTTTAATTTATCAAGCTTTATCTTCATATTTGTTGCTTTTGTGTCTTATTTAAGGAATCTTTCCATAGCCCAAGATAATGTTGCTATTTTTCAATATCATCTACCAAAAAAGATACTGTTTGACTTTCACACTTAAAGATCCAATCAAGTTGGAATTGATTTTGTGAATATTGGCAAGATCAGAGCCAGGTTTCTTTTTTTTCACCCAAAAGAATGTCAATGTAGCCAGCACAGTTCATTGAAATAATAATTACTGCCTCACTACTCTGTTGTACAATGTTAGATTTACCACAAATCAAGAATCCATTTGTGCATAAATCTATTTTTAGACTCTCAATCTTTTTCCATTGCTCTATTTGTTTATTCTTGTCTGTATTAATCTATATTAAAGGCACATGACTTAATTAGTGGTTTTATAATTATTGAAATCCAGTAAAGAAATTGTTCCTACTTTGTTTCATTTTTTTCGAGTGTCTTAGCTATTCTTGATCATTTGCATTTTCATGCAAACTTTGTAAGCTCATCAAGTTCAATATCTGTTGAACTTTTGCTTAGTAATACATTTAGTGCGGAGATGAATTTGAGGGGAATTGATATCTTTACAACATTTAGGCCTCTGAACCATTTTTCACTGTATGTTTTTCCATTTACTTAATTTTTAATTTTAATCTTAAATTTAGCTTTATAGCTTTCTGTGTAGAGGTATAGCTGGGGTTTAAATTTTTTAATTTAGTTCTCAACTTTCCATTTCAACTATAACTCTTGGTAGGTACATTAGTTTCCCAGGATGCCATACCAAATTACCACAAACTGGGTTACTTAAAACAAGAGCTTTTTCCTCTCAGAATCCTAGAGACCAGAAGCACAAAATCGAGGTGGTGGCAGGGTTATGCAGTGACACAGGGGAGAATCCCTTTCCTGTCTCTTCCAGTATCTGCTGGCTTCTGGTATTCTTTGGCTTGTGGAAGCAAAACCCCAGTCTCTGCCTCTGTCTTCACATGGCCTTCTTCCCTGTGTTTCTCTGTGTTCTTTCTTCTTCTTAGAAGGACACCAGCTGTTATACTTAGGGCTCACCACAAATATAGTATGATACTATCTCAAGATCCTTAACTACTTAAATCTGCAAAGATCATTCCAAATAAGGTGACATGGTGAGGTTCAAAGTGGGCATAAATTTTGGGAAGACACTATTTAACTGACCACAGTGGGATATAGAAATACAACTACTTTTTTATATTGACCTTTTATAGAAAAGCAGAAGTGTTTTGTTGATGTTGCTGTTGTTGGATATTTTCCAACGAATCCTGCCCTTCCAGATATAATTTACATCCCAAACTCCCTGTTCTTTGTTTCTAGAGTCTGACATTTATAGATTGCATCAACTGGTTTTCTAACTCACTTTGTTGGGGGGCTCACTGATGGGATGCACCACCAGGAGAGAGGAGAGTAGGAGGAGACACAGGTATGTGAATTTACCTTTCAGGCTCTTCCTCTTCAGTCAATGGTTTGAAAGTAGCTGCGCTCCTTTGCTTAAGGAAATAGGTCATGTGTAGTGGCCCTATCCTAAAGCAACAGTTCTCAGATACTGGCAGTATCTCCAGTTCTTTGCCCCATTCAGAACAGGCTTCCTACTCTTGCTCCTTGCTGCAAACTTCACCATATCTTGTTAGTTTCTCTTAAAATTGCTTGCAGCCATTAAGCTAGTCCCTTCTTTAGCTTTTCAGTTACTACTTGTGATCTGCCAACTCTTTCCTGCCAGAATCCTTACCAATACTCTTGCTATACCCACCTGTTTATCCTTATAATTTGTCTTTTGGATGCTTTTAGATTTTCAACACATACAGTAGTATCATTTACAAATAATGACAATTTTATTTATTTTTGTCCAGTTCATATGACTTTATTTTTTGTGCTCTTTTACGTTGGCTAACGCTTCTATCTAAGTGTGGTAGAATTAGTGAAGAGAAGTCATTCTTGTCTTATATCCAAGCTCAAAAGTCAAGCTTTAAAAATTTAGTGATAAAATATGGTGTTCATTTTTGGTTTTGTTTGTTTATTTTTTGTAGGTACACTTTAAAAGATTAAGAAAGTTCTCTTTTGATAGAGCTGCTAAAGGGTTTTATCAAGATTTTTGCCTCTGAGGTGATCATATGATTTTCTTCTCTAGTGTTGACAATATAGTAAAATACTTTGTGTTTTGAGTGTTACCTCTACATTTTCTACTGTCTTCAGGTTGATTTAGAATGATCTCAGTTTGAAAAATTGGATTTGCTTCCACCTGTTTTCTCTCTCCAGCCTGCTACCACAGGCTTGCTGTTTGGTAGTGTGGGGGACTGGAATTGGCCATCCCAAGATATGTCTCTTTGGCATGAGGATTGTTTGGGGCTGGTTACTTTTAAAAAACTGCAGACTGGAAGGCAAATCTGAAGGGTGGAATTTGCTTGCCCTTTGTTAAGAAACATTTACATTGTAAAGGTGTCTCCCTCTCTGTACCAGAAAGAAGGGGGATGACCTTATCTCTAGAAACTCTTATTAATGCAAAAGGCAAGGACTTAAATCTGCATAATAATCTTATTCCTGTTTACTGTGCTTGTCTGGTAACCTCCTGTAACTGACTCCCCCTACCCCCAACATCCTTCTTTGTCTTTAGCTGAAGATGTTATTTAAAGTGGGGGCTTCAGCCATTTTGGTGAGTTGCTCATGTTGCCTGAGCCTCTCCCATGTATACATGTTATAAAGCTTTGTTTAATTTTCTCCTGTTATTCTGTCTCATGTGAATTTAATTCGTTCTCTGGCCAGAAGAACCCACAGTGGGTAGAGGAAATGTCTTCCTCCCCTACCGTTGCTGGTAAAGTTATGAAAGAGCAGTAGTGTGCAAGGACTCCTGAGGTCTTGTCCATTGCATTGTCACTTCTACCAGAGCCAACCACAGATAAGAGGATAAAGATAGAGAAAAAAGAGGGCCCGTATATCTCTCTTTAATTTGAAGTACTATAGTAACAGCCTATAGGCACAATGAATTCCTTCTGAGTAGGATCTGAAATTAATCATATTGCCATTAATCTAATATCTGTGATCCTATTTCAAGAGCAATATTCTATTTATATAATGATGGCCAAAAGTCAATCACCTGGATCTCACGGTTTTAAGGTGAAGGGTAAATAGACACTACCTCTTGATGTGAGGAGTTAAGCTACAAAGTCACATTTCAACAGACATGGATATAGGTAGAAAATTGGGGCCAGACTTTTAACCAATTCACCCCAAATCCTAGTGTCTCCAGGCAATGTACTGCTACTCCTCTAGAAGAATGAGCCCAATGTATGTAGTAAGCAAGCATAATGACTTTTAAAGTAGAATAAGGTAGTGAGTTCTGGTGTAAAACTGCATGGATTCTAGTCCTGGTTCTATCACTTTCTAGCTAAGCATATTTGAGAGAGTTATTTATCCTCTCTAGCCTGAGTTGCTCCATCCTATATAGGGGAATAATTTTAGAACATATCACAGAATTTTGCTTTTTTCAAACAAATAAAACAGAACAGTGCTGGACACATAATAATTATTTAGTATATTTTAGCAATTGTTATTCATGTGCAAGAAACCGGATCACAAATGATAGGTCAATGGTAATTTGATTAATTTAATATAATACTCAGAATTCATTGTGCCTGTACAGTTCTTAATGTAATATCTCAAATTAAAGAATGGTATCTAGGCTCTTTTGTTTTCTCTGTTTATATAGTGCCCCTTGAGAATCTCGACCAGCCCCATGGCTTTACACCGTTTGGTGCTGGTGACTCCACTCTTGTGATCCTGTCACCCCCTGACAACTGCACTGTATATCTAATCATCTTATTAAACTGCTTATCGTGAGGTAAAAGCATGCGTATCTCCTGCCCAGCTCTCCACACTCACCTCTTGTCTCCCTCTTCTTGCACACCATGCCTCACAGAGTCCTCCTCTATGAACCCCAAATCTGCTGGACTACTCCTCATTAAGAATGTTTTTAAATGGTCTTCCTTTTGTTTTGAATGCTTTTTCCTTAGATTCTTTAATGAATAGTTTCTTTCCATCATTCTGTTTTCCACTCAATGTTGTCTTTTCGGAAGGACCTTTCCTGACTGCCTGTCTAAGTTAACCTCACCCTATCCCAGGCTTATTTCCAGCAAATCATCCTGTTGTTTTATTTGTGGCCTTTATTTCCATCCAAATTTACTTCAAGTACTTGCTTGCTCATTATCTGTCTACCCCTAATATTTCGGAGACACTTTGTTTTCACAGCTGTACTCTCAGAACTCTGACAGTGGTTGGAACCTGGGAACTTTACAAAGGATCCTTGAGCTGAGTCTATTAAAAAGCAATGTTAAATCATTTGGAGAGTGAATCCAAAAGGCCTCCAAAGTGTAGGAACTATTGTTCAAAAGAATGTCTATACTACAGATTAGGAAAATAAACACTCCAATGTATTGATCTATATACACATTTTATTAGGGAGTTATTTAAACATTATAGCTATAACATAATACAAAATCACTTTTGAAGTCTAATTAGCATAACACTACCAAAATGAATATTGTTTTACCAACGTGAAGAAATATAAAATAAGTATATTTATATATGTATTTGATACTGTATTCTTTAAAACATCAAATCTTTAAAGACCATAGAGAAATGACCAAAAAATACCCAAGTAGCCAATTCACTTTAAGTGATTTCAGTAGTTGTACTTGCAGCTATGATGAAGCAACACAGAAGACATATTTTATTTCCACAATTTGTTCTGATAAATTGGTGGTAATCTGCATGAAAATGAGCATATTTCTTTCAAAATTACTTAATAAACATTTTCTTCAAGTGCTTCAACAAACCATGACAAAAATTAATCTTTTCTAACTAATTAATATTCAGGGAATGTAAAAATATTGACTAGTAGAAAATAAAAATTTGAACTTCCAAAATTACTATTTCTTCTCCATAATAAATTTATGTTTTTAAAAGAAAATGTTACTAAAGCCTTCAAACTTTCATTGTTTTAAAATATATTTAAACTTAGTTATTAAGTGCAAAATGCAAATGCATGTATTCAAATATTTCAATTAGACTATATGTTAAAATTAATTTGTATTTTCACCTATGTCAATCAAAATCAATACTGTTCAAAAAAGTTTGGTTAATGAAAATATTGGGCTGCTTCAGCATACTGAAATAATGTATATGAAAATATTAAATAGCCATCTTCTCCTCAAAAAAATGCCTCAATCCAGATAGCTTCACTGAGTGTTTCTAAATATTTAAGGAAAAATGCACAGAGTACACAAACTCTTCCAGATAATGAAAGAGTACTGAGTATGTCCCAAGCTACATTATGAGATCTGTAAAATCTTGATACTGAAATTGAACCAAAGCCACATAAGAAAAAGAAATTACAAATCAAACCCACTCACGAGCATAGGTGAAATCATTTATAAAATAACCAACAGCCATTTGTAAGATATGCACCATAATCACAATATGTTAGAGATTCGAATTTGGCTGTGTTCAAAAATCAATCAATATCATTCACCCTAAGAATAGAACATGAATAATTATCATCTCAATAGACGGAGAATAAGAATAATTCTATTCAGAAAAATCAGCACTAATTATCAAAAAGAGTCTTGTAATAAATTTGAAATGGAAGACATTTTCTAAATTTCATGTAGAGTATCTTTAAAACAGAATGAAAAATAAAGCAACAATAGCAAAAAATTTGCCAAACAACCTGCTTTCCTTTTCGGATAGGAAAGACAAAGATTCATGCTATCACATCTTTTATTCTACATTGTATTGATGAGTCTGGCTGGTACGATTAACAAGAAAAATACATTAAGCATACAAATGTTAGGAAAAAGTAAAATTTAATTAATTACAGATTTATGATTTGGATATAGAAATGTATCTATAGTTAAATTTTAAGAATTCATTAGTGAAATTAGCAAGCTTACTGGTTAAAAGGTCAAAGTCAATTGTATTTGTTTATATTAATTGATATCAGTTTATTTTTATATCAAAAAGATTTAAAATGTGTCTTTTATGTAAAGATGCACATACAATAGATCAAACACCTGGAAGTAAATCTAAGAAACACAAACAACAACAACAATAAACATCTCTAAACATGAGAATACAGCACATACTTACACACATGTATAAAAAACATACTTCTGTTGTTCCTCTTCAGACTTACCCTTGAATATTATCACACAACCCTACAAAATACCCCCTGCTTACACCAAATACAGATCCTCCAATTCTACTTAACCCAAACATAAACTACTACATTTTCCAAAAACTTACTTGGCAAGTTTATTCTAAAATTTATATAGAAATGCAAAAATCCTAAAGTAAGCAAACACTAAGGAAAAACAATAAAGAAAAAGGGGATTCAACTACCAGGTTTTTGGGTGTGTTTTTTTTTTTTTTTTTTTTTTTTGCTGAGGAAGATTCTCACTGAGCTAACATCTGCTGCCAATCTCCCTCTTTGTGTGTGTGAGCCACCACCACACCATGGCCACTGACAGACAAGTGGTGTAGGTCTGTGCCAGGGAAACCAAATCTGGGCCACAGAAGCAGAGTTCAATGAAACAGGATAGAGAGGCCATAAATGAATGAACATATAGATGGCCAACTGTTTCTTAACGAAAGTACCAAAGTAATTTAATGGCAAAAAAATAGATTTTCAACAAATGACACTGAAACAACTCGATATATTCATGGGAAAAAATAAATTTGAACCTTGCCTCACATCACATGTGTGTGCACGCACACACACACCCCCCCCTTGAAATGTGACATAGATTTAAAAGCAAGGTAGAACTATAAAAGTTATAGAAAAAAAGTCGCAGGGTGAATATTCAAATGTTGAGGCAGGAAAAGATTTCTTAGTGCACAGAAAGCACTAATTATAAAAGCAAAATGAAAAGTTAGAAATCCTTGGCGTCTTGTATAAAATATCAAGGACTTATTTATAGATGCTGGCTTGAATTTTCAAGTTTTTTCTTTTGTATTTAAAAACTTCTACAATTGATGGATTTTCTGACTTTCTATTTAACTTTTGCTGTGCACCATTAAAAAGAATCTGTTTAAGGTATTTTTGTAGAGTACATTTTTTAAAGTTTACCTTTTGTACTGTATAGGAATTTATAATACTGCTGCTCAACCTGCTTAGATATGTAAATTCTAGAAACTGTGGATAGGTTATATAAATTTGAGAAACGTAATTGGCATCAAGAATTTGGGAGCTCCTATGTGCATGTGGAAATTTAATAGTATAAATGAATGATTTCATAAACCCCAAATAAAAAGAACTCTCAACAGGAAGAGGATTGAATATACATCTGATCATGTCACTCCTTGCTCAAAATCTACGAATGCTTTCCTTTTTTGCTCAGAGTAAAAGCCAAAGTCCTTACAATGATCTCTAAGCCTCCTGTGATTGCTCCGTCCCTCACTCCTTCATCTCTCACCTCACTCCCTCTGCTCTCTCTCACCATCTGCTGCTAGGCAGACATTCGCAGTTTCATTAAATATGCAGGGCTTGTGGGAATGAGCATATATTCACGTTTACATTCAAATATCACGTTTTAAAGAAACTTTTCTTGCCCATTCTAACCTTTCAACCTCATATGCACTTCTTCCCTGATTTATTCTTTTTCTTCTCCTCACTTATCAGTGTTTAATATAAAACACATATGTTACTTGTTTTCTTATTTTTGGTCTCCTCCACTGTAATGTAAATTCCATGAGAACCGTGATTTTTGTCTTTTGTTTATTTCACAAAAATTTTGTTCCTTAAAGATTTGTGGTCATTTTGGTGATTACGCAGAGAAGATACTATCTGTAACATGGATGATGGACTAATCTAGAAGTCTTGGGCAAAAGTTTAATCTTGTGATTGATTCTTGGATCATCATGTTGCTGCTCCCATGACGTTATTAGATACCGTAAAGTCCAACATTGCTATGATAGGAGACATCATACTGATTATACTAACATGAAATTGCTGCATATCTTATAGCCTTTTGAAAGGATTGAAAGTGGGATGCAGAAGTGCTTTTTAGAAGCACTGTTGGATGAACTAATCAGAATATCTTATTTAGCCATTTTCATTAGGGTAGGAGATGGTTAGAGATCCCTACTTGTTTTCTTGAATGACTAGTTTGTCAATCCATTTTGTCATTGATTCTTTGGCAGTTGGCTTAGAATGCTCTCTGATGTCTGTGGAAGTTAAAAGGGAAGTAAATACAGTAAAACATTTCAATATCTACAGATGATTCTTCATTGATGCTTTTCAAATAACTTCCATAAATCTGTAATTTTTTCAAAATTATTTACCAGACATTAGGAATGTATTCACTTTTATTTAAAAGTCTCAACAATTTTTAATGTTCTATTTTGTTTGCCATAAAAAATGCCATTTAATTCAAATTTCATCATCATTAATCACATTCCACATAATGATTTATCAGTGTAGCTTTCTAGCTAAAATTTATTTACCTGTGACATTAAGTGCTTTCATTAAACAATTAATTCATATTCATATGCCCATTACTTCACAAAATGGTGCACTGGTGAAACATGGAGTTGTTCTCGTGTAATCAATCACACCCCCTTCTTCTTGATGGCACTGTGTAAAATTCCACATTAATCAGATATTCATTACAAGACAGCATCAGATTACTCTGATTCTGCAGGTGAACATCTCAATCTTCTTTCTTAATTCTATGATGAAGTAGGCAAATTTTTCTTCCTGAGTATCTCTCATGAGCTGGTAAACATTGAAGGCATTTTACAAAAAGTTAGTTTGCTGTAATTATTTGACACTTCTGAAATTCCAATAAAAACAAATTTTATTGGAAAAAATCATCTTATTCCAGTTGGAAATGAAAATGTAAAATATTGATTTCATCTGAAAAGGTCTCATTGCCGTTAGTGAAGCAAAGTGTGAAAGTCACACAGAGTGCTACTGCAGTGTTAACGGGTTGGTATTAGAAATAAATCACCTTATTCCTGAAAAAAATGAAGCTGTTAAAGTGATAAAGAATGTTAAGCAAAGTATTCTTAGTATAACTATAATTTTCAGACACAAAATTCTAAAGTCTTAAAAACCATGAAGAAATCAGTTAAATGACAATGAACAATATTATACATGTTGAGTGACAGTGCCAAAGTTAGTCATGTATCATCTCTGCATTTTCAGCCCTTTGTACTCTGCTCCATACGTAGTTTACAAAATAAATGCCAGAGGAATTAATTAGTCGATTAAACTTCTATGGTGCATAGTGCTTACAGCAATCATCCTTATCAGAAAACCCACTATTCCTTTTCTTTACTCTTTTGAAAGCCATACGTTTACTTTCTGACTCTTCATAAATGTAATTGGAAAGAGCATGGTCATTCTTCTTTATATCTCTACAAGACGCTGGTATGTATTTCAACATCAACTATAAGCAAAAACACCAAACAACCAAAGAAAAAGACCACCGTTATATAGGAAGGGTTACTAATACATAGTCACTTTCAAGGTATAATATTAGATTTTAAGATTTCTAACTGAGTCTACATATTTAACTCCACTCACTTCAAGATGAATCATAAGTGGAAAAATGAAAGATGACAAAATGCAGCAGAAATTTTGAGACATTTGTATGCAATTCAGATGAAACTTAGTGTGAAGTACTAGCCAATTACTAGCTAAAGGAAAACTTGCCTGGGAATTGAGATGAGATTTCTCCCAAGAAGAATGCACCCCTCCACCACAACCACTACCAAAACCATAGGCTCTAAGAAATGGTGGGCGAGGCCCATGGTGAAATGAGGACGTCTGATGAAAGATAAAACAAATGTCATCAGTACCTGCACCATGGCTTACACACTCTGCAGCTCCTGCTGGCATCATGCCATTCTCTCTACACTTCACTTACATAGCATGAAGAAGTAGCCAGAAGGTGTCACTAATTGAGTCCATACTCAGGGCCATGAATAATGGCCCTTTTAGAGAAAGATAGCATAGTCTTTAAGAGATCTATCCTGATAAGTAATATCAAACAAGCCAAGTATAGACCATACAGAAGAAAGCAGTAATTTATAAAATGGGTTTAATAGATGTTAATGACAAGCATAGATAGATTAAACAGTTGTGCAAATAGCTAAAATACATGAAGAAAGCCAGGAAAACAGCTATTTATAAAAATAAATAAGAAAATATAAAGCATGAGAGAAGCAATTATTTTAAAAAATTATAGAAGAAAATTTCCCTAGTCTGAAAAAAGCTCCAAAGGTATCAGAAGTTATCAACCAATATTTATAAAGCACAGATATTTTATAGTCAATTTTTTTCAGAATGAAAGAGAAACTCCTATAAGGACCCAAGCAGACAGTAAGATGCAACCCTCCTCCCCACACACCACAGATGTAACCCCCTTCCCCCACACATCCAAAATTTCTCCTTTGTAAACACATGTCTGAATAAATAATCTGTAACTATTGCTTTTGCCTTCTCCAAATACCAAAGAGGAGACATAGGAGAAATTCCTAGGAAATTATTCTAATCTCAACTCTTCTACGATAGCTAGTGAATTCCCCTCTACATGGACGTTAACCAGAGAAAAATCTTTGTAATTTTGTACCACTGTTGTTAGTTCAGGGCCATGTAGGCAGTAAGATGGTGAGCTGTGGTTAGCGACCACCTCAGAACCATATATCTACAGCAATTCTCCCCCCAAAAAATATTGTGAAAAAAATTATATATCCAGCCAAGCTAATACACATTTGTGGAAGAAATTGATACAAGGGGCTAGAATGCACTGCATTTCTGATCAATAAATATGCCAGTTAAGTATTCTAGCATTTTGAGAAATAAATTCTGTAAAGAACTCAGGAGAGCTGAATGTGAAGTATAAAAAAATGGTGGTGAGGTTCCAGCCCTATTGCGTGGTGGTTGAGTTCAGTTACCCCCACTTTGATGGCCCAGGTTCATGGTTCAGATTGAGGGCGGGTATGTATTCTACTTGTCAGCCATACTGTGGTGGTGACCCATATGCAAAGTAGAGGAAGATTGGCACAGATGTTAGCTCAGGGCTAATCGTCCTCTGCAAAATAAAAAAAAAAAAAAAGAAAGGATGGTGAACATTAAAATCAGTAAGACTTAGAGTTAATGTTTACATTATTCTCTATAGTGTGATGATAATTAGTGCATATGTTAAGATGCTATTTATTTAAAGTAGAGTCCAGAATTCTTAAAAACAAACTGATTGTGATAATCTGCATCTAAAGTCACAGGGATTTCCAAGAAAATGTATGGAGTTAAAAACAGAAAAGCAACATAAACTCTTTCATATCATATTACTATTTTATTCTAGGTACTGGAAGAAACGTTTGCTTTCAGATATACAATTACTAGTAGAATAAAAAAAGTACATGAAATGTCCAAATCACAAGAAAAAAAACAGTGAGATAAATGAAAATGAACAATATAGCAGAATACATATTAAGAAATCCAGTAAAAAAGTATCAGAAATCTATAGGACGAAGTGCTGTTAAAATGTTTTTTAGGACTATAAATAAAATTAAAAGAAGTTGAAAATGTACTTAAGTGTTTTGAAAAATGATTTATAAGCATGTCATAAATTCATTGAAGAATTTTCAAGTAAAAACCATTTTAAGTACCAGTGCAAAAACATTAAAGAAAATAATCTCATTATTTCATGTTTACAAGAAAGTCTCTCTTGCGCTCCTTCCCTCTCTCTCCCTTCCTTCTCTCTCTCTATCTCTGTCACGTGTATATGTTAGAAATGAAGATAAATGTGGAAGGGCTTTTGCTTTTAGGCAGGTTGGAGTAGCTTGTGGCAGACCAATGCATCCACTGAAAATAACTAGAAAAAGAGGGGAAAATACTATTTCTCTGTTTAAAGGTATCAGAGAGATTGCAAAGCATAAGAGATGGGTCAAGATACTGGAGAGGAAAGAACATGAAGAGGTAAGCTGCCATGGTGTAGCCACTTTTCCCTAGGTCATTCCTTGGATGACAGGGACACCAGAAGAACTTTTAATATTCCCTAGGAGGAGCTGGACATCCAAAGTGGGAAACTTGAGAGGCCTCAAATCTATGCCTGCTTTTTCCATCAATAAGTTTGCTAATTTTGAAGCTAAGTGGAGCAGGTGCCTAAAAAGTAGCAGAAAGCATTTCAAAGCAGAATAGAGTTCTCAGATGGCTGAGAAGACAATAACTGATGTTAAAAAGTCTCCACAAGGGAAGGATTCCTGGTGACCACTGAGACCATGGTTCTTTCTAAACCCATGGAGGGCCACATCCTTTGAGCAGAATCTAACAAAAGGCAGAGTGAATTTGCTAATATTGTAACTTAGGCTTGACTTGTTCAGGCCATATTTTGGTTAAAAGTAATGAAGTCCTTATTTGGAAAATGCTGAACTCTCTCTAGGAGAGGACAGCATCATCTGGGATCCTCTACAATATTTTATTTGTCTTATAAATGATATTTTACTTTTTAAAAAAGGTAGTGTACATTCCAAGACAAAGGATCATATGACATTAAACCCAAGAAAACAGTCAATTCAAAAAAACTATAAGCAATCCAGATATGAGATTTGTCCTATAATAACCTTTAAATAATTGTGATAAGCATGTTCCAGAAATAGAGAGACAGATAAGATAAGCACGTGATGGAGAACTATAGCAATCCAGTTGTCATCAGGGGCTGCAGTGTCATCAGAGGCTCAATTGAGGAAAAACATGTTTCCAGGCTCCCTCATTGCTGACAGAATTCATTTCCTTATAGTTGTGGCACTGAGGGATTCAGTTTGTTCTGGAGGTCACCCTCAGGACCTAGAAGCTTCTTGCAGGTTTTTGCCACATGGCAGCTACTGACTTCGTGAAGTCCTGCTCCTTTAAAGCCAGCAGAGGAAAAAAGGAGAGAATGTGAGCTGGCTAGGAAGATGGATTACGTATATAGTAATACAATCATAGGGAAGACATTCCATTATCTTTGCCATATTCTATGGCTGAGAGCAAATCAAGAGTCCAGCCCAGACACAAAGGGAGGTGATTATACAAAATCAGGAGGTGGAAATCATTGTGGATCACCTTAGAGACTGTTTTCCACACATGTGAAAATGTAATTATACATAATATATTTTTAACTATGTCTATTTTTAAATATAATACTATGGTACACACACACACACATACACACACACACGCATGCAGCTTCTAGGTAACCTAACTTTTTCTTTTCCTTTGTTCCAATGGGAAACAGCGGCTTACTTGAACTGAACAGTGCATCCCCTGATAGAGATAGACTTGATGAGGTACTGAAAGTCAGTGAATGCGGGACTGCATCAACTGTTCCAGCAAAACTCTTGATCCTTCATCCTACTCAAATGAGCTTTTCAGCAATTTCTACTTAATAATAACAGCTACTTACACTGATGCCTCACTCATTGTTCTATGTGAACTGTTATGACTCTTGAAATAAAAGAAAAACTTCACAACTTGAAACTCCCAAGTAGAAACATAAGAACATTCTTGATTTTTCCTCCTACTGTTCACCCTAAGTCAGGAAATTAGCTGTTAAAGAAACCTGTTCACTGAGCCAAAAGCCTACTCTCATATCAAGAAAAGGGAGGGTGGCTTATGAATTAGCATACGTATTCATACATCATTTTCTCTGATGCCAGCTTTGAATAGATGTCTTGCCACACAACATACTATGTTTGAATAAGAGTACTTTTGAGTGTACTCGGAAAGATTCCAAAGAAGGCAACTCATCATTTAGTTATTTGGTGTCTCTAAGCTCCACTACGTCACAAAAAAGCCCTGGCATGAAGAGAGCACTGTTCTGATTTTTCTTAATTTATATCTGCAACTAAATATTACTTTCTGATATTCTTACCGTCATTACTTCTACTTAGAGCGATTTTGCAATATTGATTTTAATGCCATAACTTTCCACTGGTTTAAGACCATGAGTCATCAGCTTTATTTGATTATTTTGTTTATTAATTTATTTGTAGCTGCCAAGCAGAAACATACCTGAAAATTTTTTGCTTCTGCCATCCAAACTATGGCGCTATTAAAGTTCTATTTTTAGTTAAATGTGAATAAATAAAGAATGCCTGAGGCCCGCCCGATGGCTCAGTGGTTAAGTTCGCCCATTCTGATTCTCAGCAGCCCAGGGTTCACTGGTTCGGATTGCGGGTGCGGACGTGGCACCCTTTGGCAAAAGCCATGCTGTGGTAGGCGTCCCACATATAAAGTAGAGTAAGATGGGCATGGATGTTAGATCAGGGCCAGACTTCCTCAGCAAAAAGAGAAGGATTGGCAGTAGCTAGCCCAGGGCTAATTCCTTAAAATAAATACATAAATAAAGAAAAATAAAGAATGCCTGAGAATATAAATGGGTGATCTGTTTTCTTCTCTTGCCAAATAGCACAGCCTTGGTGATGACCAGCAGTTAATGGTCATTCGGCTGGGATTTCCTAGAGTTCAAACTAGTCTCTACAGGAGAAGGGGCCCAGAGTTCAGTGAAAAAAAGTGTCATTATTCTAAAATATTGATATTTTGGGCATATGCAATTAGCCTTGTTTTGACAAAGAAATTAATTCTTTCTCAGTTTTCTAGAAAACGAATAAAATTTGTATAAAAGCCAAAAACCAAATTTTGTTTTACTTTTCCACATCCACAGATAGGAAGATCATAGCAAACGCTCTTCATTCAACAAATGAACTTTTGTGCTTTAAAATTTACATGTCCTAACTCTGAGTTGTATATTGTTCTTTCAAGATTTCTGAAAATTGTACTAAAGCCAAGAAGCTCATCTAAGTAGAATGCTTCCTTCATGGAGTAAAGTTCCGGGGTTTCCAAGATTCCATCACAAGGACCACTATTAGGTAAATCACCTTTCTGATGTGTATTGCCACCACATACTTTTCTGTTTGCACAAATACCTGTTTCCATTTTTTTTTTAATTTCTTTTGTGTATCTGACTCTTGAAATGTATTGTTGCGTCTACTCCATTACGGTAAGAAGCAATGAAAATCGATCTTCCTCAAATACCATTATTTAAGACATCTTTTGTGGTCTGCTTAACCTGGACTCGCCTGAAAAGTTGATTCTGAATTCCAGTCAAAAAGATGGCGTAGACCTGTTTCTCTCTAATCTTTCCTATTAATTACAAGTATAAACCTAGGAAATAACTCAAGAGACAACTAATAAAGAATTACAAAATGCTATTAGAAGAGAGAAACTGGTAGAGATGGATCTGGAAGACTGCAGAAGACAGGTGGTGGATAAAACTGCAAGAAAGATATAAATAGGCAATTATAGTTGAAGACTTCAACAACCCTTGTCAATAGTTGATAAGACAAGTAGACAGAAAATCTGTAAATACTTGGAATTCTTTTTTAACTCTATCAACCAGTTTGACCTAATTCACACGTATAAAACACTATAACCAGCACAAACAGAATGCACACTCTTATCAAATGTACATGAATTATTATTTACCAAGGTAGATCGTATTCTGGGCTATACGACAAGGCTCAGTATATTTAAAATAATTCAAATCATAAGAGTTTGTTCTCTGATTACAATGTAATTATACTGCTCTAGGTCAAGAGAGAAGACACAAGTTACCAATATCAGAAATAGACAGAAGATATCACCAGAGATTCTACTGTATTGAAAGAATAAGGTAAAACTATTAACACTTTCATATCAATAAATTTGAAAATTTAGAGTTAATGGATACATTTTATAAAAGGTATCGACTGCCCAAACTCACTCAAGAAATAGTAGGTAATATTAATAATTTATGAATACATTGCCATAAATATGAATAAATAAATATTATAATAAAATTTAGTGAAAAATCCTTCCACAAAGAACATTTCATGGCCAGATGCTTTCCTTTGTCAATTCTGGCAAACTTTCAAGGAAAAAAATTATGGTAACCCTATAGAAAGTCTTTCAGGAATTTAAAGAGAAGGGAATATTTTCCAACTCATTTTATGAAGTCTGCAGTACTTTAGCACCCAAACCAGACAACGTCATCAGAAGAAAATTATGGAGCATTATCCCTCACAAATATTGGTGGCAAACTTATTTTTACAGTTTAGCAAATTGAATCCAACATATACAAAAAGATCATTAATCATGACTGCGTTGGGTTTATGCCAGGAATATAAGGTTGCTTTACTATTAAAAATCAAACAATGTAATTTGCTATGTACAGATAAAAAAGAAAAATGCATAACTTCAGTAAATGTAGAAAAGGCATTTGACACACACACACAAATCCATTAATTAATACAGACTTTTAACAAAGTAAAAATAGAAGGAAGCTTCCTCAACCAAATTAAAAGCATTTATGGAAAGGTAGTTGATGTTACACTTAAAGGTAAAAAACTGAATATTTTCCTCCTCATATCAATAAAAGGGAAAGGATATTGACTCTTACCATTTCAATTTTCCGCTTTACTGGAGTTTTGACTGAATGTAATTCGGAAAGAAAAAAAAAATAAAAGTTATCCAGTTTGGAAGTAAAGAATGAAAACTGTTGTTATTTCCAGATCATATAATCACATATAAAAAGTAATATCTGACCTACAAAAATATACTAAAAATAGTCAGTGAGTTTAGCAAGTTTTCATGATACAAAAACTCAATTTTATTTTTATATCTGACAAAGCATAATCGGAAATTGAAATATCAAAAATATATATTAAATATAGTGCAAAAATATGAAATAGGGGAAATTTGATGAGTGATTTGCAAGACTTGTACACTGAAAATGACATAACATTACGGAGAGAAATTAAAGAATATCTAAACAAATGGATATGTACATGATGTTCATAGATCAAGAATGTCAATATTGTTAAGATTTTAATTCTTCACAAACTGATCTATAATTGTAATTAAAATCACAGAGCTTTTATTTTTGGTAGGAATTGTCAAGCTGATTCTAAGTTTCATATGAAAATGCAAAAGTCATAGTAGGCAAAATAACTTTGAAATAAAAAAACAAAGTTGGAGGATTTACATGATCTGCCTTCAAGATGTATTATAAAAGTACAGTAATCAGAAGAATGTGCTATTGGCATCAAGATATACACATATACCAATAAAACAGTATAGAAAGTCCAGAAATACACACATACACTCACACACACACATACACACATGTGCACACGCACATAGTCAGCTGATCTTCAACAACGTTACAGAGACTATTCAATGAATAAAGGATAGTTTTTTTCAACAAAATGTCAGTCAGATATTATAAGCAAAATGGAACTTCAGTCCATACATTGCATCATATACCAAAATTGACTCAAAATGAATCATAGGCCTAAATAAAAACCTAAAATTATAAAACTATTAGAGAAAACCTAGGAAAAGATCTTTGTGACCCTACGTTAAGGCAAGATTTCTTATACAAAAGACCGAAACCATGATTTATATGAGGAAAAGATAAATTGAGCTTCAATTAAGTTAAGAACTTCTGCTCAGGGCCAGCCTGGTGGCACAGTGGTTAAGTTTGCACATTTTGCTTCGGCGGCCTGGGGTTCATCAGTTCAGATCCTGGGGTGCAGACATGGCACTGCTTGACAAGCCGTGCTGTGGTAGGCGTCCCACATATAAAAAAAAAAGTGGAGGAAGATGGGCATGGATGTTAGCTCAAGGCCAGTCTTCCTCAGCAAAAAGAGAAGGATTGGCTGCAGATGTTAGCTCAGGGCTAATCTTCCTCAAAAAAAAAAAAAAAAGGGAACTTCTGCTCTTTGAAAGACATAGTTATGAAAATAAAAAGACAAACCACAGATTGAAAGAAAATATTTGTAAACAGCATATATGTTAAAGGACTTCTATCCGTAATATGTAAAGAACTCTCATATTTAATAAAATTTAAAAATTCAATAAAAAATTGAAGATTTGAACAGAAAATTTACTAGAAATGATATAGTGATGGCAAATTAACACACGGAAAGAAGATGGCTATCATTAGATGTTTTGGAATGCAAATAAAGCCACCTTATGATACTTGTACACAATCATTAGACAATCTAAAACTAGAAGATTGGCTATGCCAAGTTCTGGCAAGGATGTGGGCAACTAGAACTCTCATACTCTGCTGGTGAAAGTGTAAAATGTTCCAAGCACTTTGAAAAGCAGTTTGACAGTGTCTTAAATACCTACCATTTTACCACCTATCCCACTACAAAGTATTTACTCAAGAGAAATGAAATTTTTTTCCATAAATGAATGGTCATTATATCTTTATCTATACTAACCAAAAAGTACGGAACAACTCAAATAGCTATCAAAAGAAGATTATTCCTCTTTTTATAAACAAGTTATTGTATATCCACGCAATGAAATACTACTCATAAATTAAAAGGAATGAACCACTGAAACATGCAACATCTTGACTGGATCTTAAAAGAATTACACTTGGTGAAAGAAATGAAACAAACCAGAAAGAAAACATACTGTATGATTCCATTTAGATAAAATTTTAGGAAATTAAGTTATTCTAAAGTGACAGGAAGCAGGTCATTATGTTCCTGGAGTGAGAAGACTCGGGATGCTTGATGAGGGAGGGATTATCAAGGGGGAAGAAGAAATTATTGGGATGATGTATATGTTCATTGTCTTCACAGTTTCACAACTGTATACATGTCACAGCTTGTCAGATTGTACAATTTAATCATGCTATTTATTGTATGTTAATTATTTATCAATAAATTTGTTAAAAATGAAAGACCAATTTTATTGTAGACAAAAGAGAGATTGCTTCTAAGTGTCATTGAATTTTAAAAGATTCTTTATAACAGCACCTAGATGAATCACATGTATGTGTATGGCTGTAATTATTTTATAGCAAAAGTCTGTGCATTGTCAATCTTAAACCTGTCTTATTGATGTAGAAGCAGAATATATTATATAGGTATATTCTATTTATATGTCAAAAGCAATTTTTAAAGAAAAATACTACCATCAAAACACAGGAGCAGAGATGATTACTATTACATTCTTTGGCACTAATATAAAATAAACAAATATGACTTCTATCAATCAGTGCCATGTCATCTAAGGTCTTATGACTAGATTTTTTTTAATCAAATTAAGTCATTTTCTCTTTAGTTCTGAATCTAACTTTTTCCATAATTTTGAATGAGAAGTCAATATATTTCTAAATTAAACAGGACTCTCTATAAAGTTAAATTCTGTAACCTAATAATGTTTGAAAATTTACATTCATTGTAATTTGTTAAAAGGTTTACTGTAAATGGATCAAACAAATTCTCAAATATACTGAAGGGAAATCCTCCATTTTGAAACATTACTGTTATTATTATTGGATGGCTATCAAATATCATGACAATAAAATATGAAAAATATTTAGGAAATGCCCATAAAGTCTATAACATTTATATTTGTGCACAAATTAATTCCTAAAGAAAACATTTCATAAAAATTCCAAAGGACATAAACATGTAAATATCTAACTAAAATCACTATATTTTAATTTAAAATCTTATTGTATTACAAGTAAATTTTACCACAACAAAAAGAAATGTCCCAAGGGGCTGGCCCCGTGGCCGAGTGGTTGAGTTCGCGCGCTCCGCTGCAGGCGGCCCAGTGTTTCGTTGGTTCTAATCCTGGGCGCGGACATGGCACTGCTCATCGGACCACGCTGAGGCAGCGTCCCACATGCCACAACTGGAAGAACCCACAGCGAAGAATACACAACTATGTACTGGGGGACTTTGGGGAGGAAAAGGAAAAAATAAAATCTTTAAAAAAAAAAAAAAGAAATGTCCCAAAAATTTAGAAACAATTACTATGTAAAACGCTATCTAAGACTTTTGAGAAGTTCAATAAAATAGCCAAATATAAGAAATATTAAGAATATATATATTACTACTGAATTGTATACTGGTTAATAATTAACGATGGTAAATTTTATATTACATATTTTTTACTATAATTAAATAAAAAAATTTTAAAGTAAAAAAGAAATAAAACAAAATATGAAATGATATATCATTATGAATGAAAAAGACCACAGCATTTAAAAATAGATATACAAATTAAAAGAGATCAGTATCTAAAAATCTATAAAATACTAGGTTAATACATTTTAACGTCTCTATTAATTGTATGATATTCTTGGAAAACAACACGTTTCAGGAAGATGTGTAAAACTTAGTCTAGTGAAATACTAGCAGGTTGACTCCATCATCAGGTTAAAAGGTAGCACTCTGGAACTGAGACATAATTAAGTGCTGAGATGACTACCTCATTGCAGTAAGATGATTTAAACAACTTTGAACCCCTAGAAAATAGATGGGAAACTTTTCGTATTTGTTTCCTAGGACCGCCATAAAAAGTACCACAAGCTAAGTGATTTATCACAGCAGAAATGTATTGTCTCACGGTTCTGGAGGCCAGAAGCCCAGAGCATAGCTCCCTCTGAAGCCTCTGGGGGGAGTCCTTGCCTCTTCCAGCTTCTGACAGCCCCAGGCATTCCTTGGCTTGCAACAACATATGTCCAACCTCTGCCTCCATCTTCACATGGCCTTCTTCGCTCTGCGTTTCTTCTCCTCTTCTTATAAGTACACCAGTTGTATTGAATTAAGGTGCACCCTACTCCAGTATGACATTATCTTAACTAATTAGATCTGAAAAGAAATCATATTACAGAATAAGGTCATATTCTGAGAAACTTGGGGTAAGAACTTCAATGTGTCCTTTTGGGAGACAAAATTCAACCCAAAATGCCTCCCCATAGCCAAAATGCACTAGTCTAGTGCCCAGAAAAGGAAAATGCATTGGCTATTACTATTACTTAAAATACTCTACTCAAGTTATTTTTGCTTTCTATTTGGTGATCTTGAACATTGTGAACTGCATGCCTTATGCCTAAGAAAGGAAACTTTGTAACCCCCTCAATAGCTCCGTGACGTTGGCTCTGATATTATTCCCAATTTAAAGAGGGAGAAACAAAGGCACAGAGAATTTAAGTGACTTGTCCAAGCCACACAGTTAGGAGGTGGTCTACCCAGGCTTCTAACCAAAACCGTTGCTTCAGAAATCAATTTCTGGGTCCCAGAGAATAAAAATTCTCAGAACTTGCTATTAAAAATTGTGCTACAAGTACATCAAAATGGGGTTCATCCTTTTTCAGTTCACTACAATCTGATTGTTTTAGAATGAAAGTGACCTGGGCTGACATAACAAGAGATATTGTATTTGCATGTTCCAGGGATGTTTTTCTGCACTTCTTGCATACCTTAGGCTGCCTTTGTCTGTCAAAGTGTTATTACTTGATTGTGAGACCATTTTCCTTGTCTGCATATAAACCATAGAAATTAGCCCAGAGCTCCCATGTACACAGAAATGTGCTAAGCAAGAGAGGAATAGGATACGGAATAAGGAATGAGTTTTGTCAGTAAAACTTGAAGTTACTTAAACATTCCTCTCTGCTCTGAGCTGTTTTTCAGATAGTCTGAGATTTTTTGGTCAGTGTGAATTTTAAGACCCTGTTCAGCACATATTTGTATATACACATACACATACCCCAAGCACCTTATAGCTCTGATCTGGGAACCACGCTGAAGTTCCTTTGAAAACCACATTCCTTCCTGAATCACACTGTGACAGGTTAATGCCTCTGTTCCACTACTGTTGCTGTGCCACAATGATGGATGATATAGTGTGCAGGCATCCAACTGAAAAAAGCCACTGAGCCTTGGTGTGAATTTAGGTGTTGATGAAAGATGAGTTCTTGTTTAAAAGAACATATGTTGTGCATGAAACCTCTGGAGAAGCTATTAAAAATGCACTATTCATTTTTAAGAGAGGTTTAATTACTGGTTAGACAGCATATAACAGTATTCCTATAATCTTCTCTTTGCAGTCATTGGCGTGAATGATCAGACTGAAATATTCTGTATGTGATTTCAGAA
Source organism: Equus quagga (assembly GCF_021613505.1). Classification (NCBI taxonomy): domain Eukaryota; kingdom Metazoa; phylum Chordata; class Mammalia; order Perissodactyla; family Equidae; genus Equus; species Equus quagga. The sequence continues at coordinate 35,542,646 of NC_060284.1, forward strand.
ACCTGGAAGTTAGCAGGGATAACAGCCTCATTAATATGTCTTCAGAAAAACTCTATCGGGAGGTCTGGCTACATAGTGCGAAGGCTACTCTGTTTCATACTGCTGTTTAACATTTAAGAAAGTCACAAATATCATCTTGGGCACCTAATAGTAATTTTTGAGTTAAAAGACAACGTAAATATATAGTAAATAAGAACAACGGAACATTTTAACTCCTTATTGCTACCTTCAAATAAAGTGTGAGGTGAGATTGGATGTCAGAGGTTGGACATACATTGTTTATTTATTTATTGTCTCAAAATCTTATCGATAAGCTGGTCATAGCTATAGGATCGCTACTGTGGTCAATAGGATGTCAGTAAGCTAGAATAAAATGTAGCCAATCTAGACCAGATAAAACTGGCCAAGAAATAATATTTCTTTGGGGCTGCTCCTTACAGCACTAAATACATTTATGCTTACAACATCATGTCTCCATCTCTTCAGTGCCATATTCAATGTTTGAATCTAATCATTCTTTCAATGCAGATATTAAAGATTCTTTTGTATTACCAATGGCCACTTGAACTTGTATGTAGTGTACACTGGCATATTGTTTTGTATCATCCGTGCTTGTAACCTTGACCTCTAACATCTTTAGGATTGACAGAATAGTTTAGAGGATATTGAACACTATTAAAGTTTTGTTTGCATTTCATGTTTGAAGCTGTCTACTTGACTCAGATGGTTTTTTTTCTCTTATGCTTCATTATGTAAATCTGGCAGAGTTAAGTTATATTGTTAATAGAAAGACTATGCTATATACCAGATAAATGTAGATGCTAAAATTGGATTCTTTAATGGACATAAATAGGAAGAAAACCTATTAATATATTCCTGAGCTACCCAGTTTGGTCATTATTTTGTGGTGTTGTTTCACATTGATTTTTGAATCAGCTACATATGTTGGATTTGAAACACTTTCAGACTGGCTTTCATCAGAATGTTGAAGTACCCAAAGGGGAAACCCAGTTTTAATTGTTTGTTTTAATTTAGACAAAAAGTTAGTTGCTGTATTGAATTGTGTCCGTTCTGATCTCTCTGAGTGGACTGCTATTACTCATCCTTTTGGATAGAAATATCTTTTTTGTGGTTCCACTACAAATTCATTGTCTTGTGGTTTTAAAGCTTTTAAATGTAAATATTTCTTGCGAAGTTAAGATTGCAAGCTTATATCAGTCATTTGTATTATCTGATGTTGAATTTTAGTTCTTGAATTGAGAATGTGGTTTGACAAGAAGAGAAGGGCAAGAATTAAACCACAATGCAAGTTGCTTAGGGGTATAACAGGTATCATAATGGTTGGGAAAGGGAAGTAAATAAGAAGCTAGAAACTTATAAGAAAACCTAAAACTTCCTTTATTAATAATTTTTCTCAGGGCTGACCCAGTTTAAGATTCTTTAAAGACGACTGGTAGGAACATCTGAAATGGCCTCACAGATCCTTAAGCAGAGAAGACACAGGTAAAATTGCTTTTTGTTTTCACTTTTTCTTTGTTCTTGTGTGCTGCACTGTGAAGATTTGCTAGCATATCCTTAACTGCTTTTTAATAAAAGATAGACAATGGGTTTCGGATGTTAGTTCTGAATTCCATTTTTGCCATTTCTTTCTTTGTGACTTTGGATGATGAGTAGCTTAAGCTCTTGTTTCTAGAATGTATGTAAAGAGCCTAGAATCACTGCCTTGCAGAGAACAAGCCCAGAGGAGTGGAAGCAGGTGACAAGACAAGGCATAGATTCTTTACTCCAGCTTTGAGGTTTGATATGCTGGGATGAAGTGCGGCTTAGAGGAGCAGCTGAGTGAGTGCATATTTCCCGCTGCCCATGTATATAGCAGAGTCCTATATGGGTCACCAGCTTGATGGAACAGACTCCTCTCCCAAATACTGGTTCTAGAACAAGATTCCTGCCTCTTCTCCTCACTTTATTCTCAGATATGGACATTTGGAGACATAGCTAGACTTTCTTTTATATCAACAATTTAACTTTTTCTATAGAACAATTTCTTTGTCATATTTTTCTTTTTAGAAATGTTTAGAACTTCAAAACTTTGCTGTCCAAAATACCAATTAATGTACTATGGTATTTCCTGTAGACGTAATGAAAAACAAGCTTAAAAACGAATAGATAAAATGCAATTCATATGGTTTTCAAAATCTAAGTTGATTCTATTGCCGACTTTTTATTTAAGACACTTACATAAAAATATTACATATTTAAAGTTTTAACATAAAAATTGTACACTGTAATGATTTTTAAAGTATGATTCTGGGACTCAATTTACAAAATAATTTTTAATCTTATGAAATTGCCACTTTTTGCCATCTCCTTTCCTATTGTTAACTTATAAAACTGGCTGTAGCTCCTGTTTTATTTTATCACAATCTCTATTAGGATACTATTAAAGTCCTCTGTTTATTATTTTTTAATTCCAAGCATAATTTCTTTTAAAATATTATTGTCCAATGCAATATCTGGTAAAGCGTGCATACACACACGTTGAGAGTTTAGTGGAAGTCCTCCATAACACTGCTGCCTCAGTGTCCATTTTATGTGGCCAAGTGACCTGCAGGGACCTGTCCTGCCAGCGCATGCTGTAGATAACAGCCACAGAGTTACAAGTAAAAGCAAGTACCTGATATGACTCCCCAACAATGCCCTTGCATAAACATTCTCCCCTGCCTCCTCTATAGGGCCCACAGGGGGAGGCCCCTATAGAGGAGACCCCCCAGGGAGCTTACCAAAACCCCACTCTTTTGGTGTGGATTGACCAATTCGGCTTTAGCCCAGAAGCACCAAAGCACTCCACCCGAGGACCTAAATAAAGGCATGTGGCCCAGGTCCTGCTCTGCTCCCTCCATCTGCACCCTGCCTTCATCTGCCTGTGTGGTTCCTTGATGCCTGCAGTGGGTAACACTCCCAGGCCCTCTGAGTTATAAGCCTCTCTATTTCAGGTCCCTTGTGGTCTTTGGCTGAACCATAGCCCAGCATCTGGCGCCCCAGGCTCTACTTAACAAATGTTAATTTAACAAAGTCACAACAAAACAAAATTACTAAATAATAAAAAAACTATTAGTTGTAATCCAAAGATATGTTGCCAAAATTATTAAATAAACAGATCTAAATAATGTTTAAAAAGCTTTTTTAAAAATTAATAATATTGATAATACCCATGTTTTCTCTTTCCTGCGATCTTGTTATTTTTATTTTTAAATATACTGGCAAAACCAAAAACCAGAATGCACAACCTCGGTTCCCATGGTTCTGGAACAGTGAGGTAACCTACACCCCTGGCTCTAATTCCCCTGATTCGTGACCATTGCTAAGCTACCAACGAGCCTGAAGATCCGCTTTGAAACATGTGGGAGTGAGTTGGCATCTTGCTCTTACTGAGAGCCAATTTTATTCAAAACTTGCCCTCCACAAACTCGCTACTATTGCCAATTCTTTTTGCTTTAGGAAACCTCCAGTGTGCATCTTCCTAGTGGGACAAGAAGGTAAAGTCCACGCCATTATACAAGTAAGTTTGTATTTATCGGAGCTTCATATGTAAAGTGTGAACTTAATGATGAGTTCTCAAGATTATTGTAAAACCGTTATAAAAAAGTATTTATGAGGAAGAATATTGTAAATAGTTGTCGTAGTTGCTGCAGCAGCCGAAACAGAATACCACAGTGTGAGTGGCTTAAACAGCAGGAATTTATTTTCTCACATTCAGTCCATAACGTTCATTCCATAACAACATTCAGCCAATAACCACAGTTTACCAATGTCAGTTAATAATAGGATCCGTGATATTTTGATTGTAATTTTCCATCAATAATTTAGTTGGCATGTAGGGAGCTTTTTTGTAGAAATTGATTTATTGGCAAACTGAATATTAATTTTAAATAAACAGAAGTTTGCATGACATTCTTATAAAATATGGATAGATAGAGTCCAGGGTTTCCTAAAGTGCAGTCATTTCAAAACAACTTTTATGAATTTGTCACATTTATATACTTCTTCTACCATTATTTTCTTAATATTTTCTTTATGTCAACTTTTATTGAAGTTTGACTTAGATTCATCCTACACCATGATGTCCATGACAGTAAGACTTTGTTTTGATGTATTTGTATTTTGTATTTTATAATTAAACTTTACAAGTACTAAAAAAAAAATGTTTCTCAATGTATGCATCAGTCAGGGTTCAGTCAGGAAAGAAAAATCACACCAGTACAGTCATGTGCCACATGACAATGTTTTGGATGTTTTGGTTAACAATGGGCGGCACATGCGATGGTGGTCCCATAAGATTAATGCCATGAAGCTTAGGTGTACAGTAGGCTATACCATCTAGGTTCGTGTAGGTACACTCTGTGATATTCGCATAACAATGCAATCGCCTAACGACTTCTTTCTCAGAACATACCTCTGTCATTAAGCAATGAATGACTGTAATTTGAACTGACAAAATTTAATATGAAGAATCATAAATCAGTACATGCAGTTGACTACTAAAAGAGAACTCTAAGGCATATAGAAATAGCAAATGTAGAAAGCAGGTGAAGGAGAAGTGAATAAAGACAGAAGTTAAGAAATTAGAAGAGGAATTTGCCACCAAGGCTGAGATTCAGACTTCATTGAAGAGGGTATGGCTGCCCAGAAACAGGCAGCATGCTATTAAGAAAAAAAGTTGACCGAGGCCTGGGCCATAACCAGTAGGAAGGACTATCCCACTGGGTAACTGAAAAACTCACAGGAGGTTGCAAGCAGCTTGATTCACTGGCAACTGTGCCAAAGAAATAAAACCACACTGAAACGAGGAAGTTAAGTTGCTCTTACTTAGTTTGGCTTTATAGTTGCTCTTTCAGCCTTTATTGACAAAGGCTAACATTGGATCAACTGGCAGAGGAGAAATATAAATATAAAATAAATGTAAATATAAATAAATGCTAGATGTGTGCTCATTAGTATAGCTGTTTAATAGAGCTCTTACATACAGCTCTGGGTTACCACAAGGTGACTTTTATTATCCTTTTTTCCCCTGTTCCAACTCTGGATTCCTATAGTGAGGTTTGTCACTACTACTGGTAGATGCCAAGAACCCCTGTAAAGTTGCTTTACTGTGGCTACAGATAATGGAATAAGCTCTAGCACTAAATCCTCTGCACTTATATCACTGTTCAACTGAGCTGAGCTACCAACATTGGTGGTACCAACAATGAGTTGTTATATGTTCTTCTCTGGTCAAATAAGGGCAATTCATGTACTCCATCCTCGTCTTACATACTAGTGTATGTATTCTAGTGCATATAGTATATGTACTTCTAGTGCATTTTCCTTGCCATCATGCAAGTACCTGGGGTCTGGCCATCAACCGAATTGTGTAGTGCAAATTAACACAGATTCTAGTGACTGGAGCTTAGTTTTTAGATAAATTTCATTTTTTTCAACTCTTTCATGCCTCACAATAAGTACTAAGCCAAGAATCACTTTCTTCTACATTGAAACAGACTCCTGGATGGCCTGCTTCAATCATTTCTTGGGACATGCCTAGAAATATCTTAATCCTATAGAAAACATAGCATTGGCTTAACCTGGAAACACAGCTGCGTTAATAACAGTGCACACCTACTATATGCCAACCACTAAAGTTGAAAAGATTCCTCAGACAATGCCTTCTTTCTAGGGTCTTATGGTCCAATAATGAAGAAATCAAATACATAAAGACATACAATAAAATAGTGTATGCTTCGATTGAGGCACTATAGAACATAGCGAAAACACAAAGGAATCATTGCCTTCAGCCTAAAATAATCCTTATATCAAAGTGGCATATTTTGGGGTGGCATAGTTTCACTTATCTAGTTCTTGACACCGGGTGCTGCCACTAGTACTCGTGCCCTTATCAAAACCATATGCAGCAGCTTAGCCACTTATGTCCTAGGACGTAGACCTCCTTCCTGCTAGAGCCTGTTTCATTTTCCTTAGTCCATTGCGACAATAGTTTCTGATTCCAAGTCTGAGCTAGATGGACCCTAGGTTATGTACATTTTTCTGTTGCAAATGAAAGAGGAAAAGTGAGTATTTGGGGATCTCATCTTCCATAGTGGCTTTATCTTTCACTAAAACTCATAAAGCAGAAAATTCCTCAAGCACAGTATAAGAATTCAGATACTAGGTAGCCAAAAAAGGGCCAATTATCTTCACAATGACTGACATAAATATCTATAAAATACTCAAACGTCATTTGAAAAATAGTGTTTTAGAAAATTGCTTTACAATTTGTTTGTTTGGTTTTTGCTGAGGAAGATTAGTCCTGAGGTAATGCCTGTCCCAATCTTTCTCTATTTTGTATGTGGGTCACCGCCACAGCATGGCTGCAGAATGGTGTAGGTCTGCTCCCAGGATCTGAACCCATGAACCTGGGCCGCTGAAGCAGAGCATGCCAAACCCAACCACTACACCACTGGGCTGGCCCCTACAAAAATTTTTAAGGAAAGCATTTTGGATGCAGACTTTACTTGAACATGACCAAAACCTTTGACATTAAATTCAAGAAATTTATGCAAGTACCAGGAAGCCCAGTCTTAATATTTAGACACATTCAGGTACTTGATTACATGGGGACAAATATCTCTGAGTAATTGACAAAAATGTTAATGCTTAATTATAAGTTTTCTTAAATTTATCCTACATGATATAGGTAACTTCCTCATATACAAATATTTTAATATACTATAAAAATGACATTGTTAAATTGTTAATGGATCATATGATAAGAAATGGTTATGAACTTGGAAACCATGAGTGTAAAATTTTGAATAACCCTGATTTCAATCCTGGAAAATAATGCTTTGAGATGATTTGTTACTGTCAGATAAGCAACAGAATTTGATATATAATAGTTTCTTGCTAGAATAACTGTATTTCTGTACCTTAAAGAGTTGATCGTATTATACATTTTAGTTAACTTCTTTCTTATACTCCTCTTTTAGAAGTTATAATGTCTTAATGGATGGCAAATTTTCAACAAGAATGCACAGTGTTCAATATTCAAATTATAAGGCAAAGTATCTAAATTGTTGTAAAATAAATTTGGTTAAACTAACTTCTATATTTTTTTCTCCTGTGCGTGTTTTTTGAAGAAAATCATCTTTCATGGCAGGCCTGAAAGTCGAAGTTACATCCACATCCTCCTCCACAGTGCTTCATTCTGCTGAGACAAAGAATTAAAGCATTTTTCTTTATTTATATTTTCTCTGGTGCTTCTTTCATTTTCTAAAAAAAAAAAGAATATTCAAAAACCAAATATTTTTCGCTGTTTCCCATCTTCTATTTTCTGATAATGACAATCTTTTTTTAGACAAAGTTTTTCTAACAATTGGAAGAAATACATAAAACAGTATATTCTATTAGCATTTGTGACATTTTAACTTAATATGTAATAAGCCTTTAAATTGTAAGAAACGAATACATTCAATTACAAAATCCATCAAAAATTAAACAATTGATGAAGCATAACTACCAGATAACATGGAAATCTCTATTTCTTAAGATTACTCATGGTAAATGTCTATTAGCTACTGCGTTTTGTTTATGTCATAATGAAAGTTCTGGTACATCAAAATAGAAAGTCAGCCACATTATTTTGGTAAATAAACATCAAAACAAAATAAATTGTAAATATAATATAAAAAAAATAATTCAGTACACTAATAAACAGTGATCTGAGTATTTAGAAAAGTAGCTCCTTGCTCGTTTTGTTTTAGATGTTGCTGGATCCACGTAGGAATTTTGATTATTAAACTCATTCTTTCAAGGACCCTAGACTAACAATAACAACACTTTCCTGTTTCAGAAAATTATTTCAATATATTGATTTTATTAAAACAAGACAGTTTATTCCCATCTGCTAAAAAATTCTTGTTATAAATTTACAAATTGCCCGTATTGGGCATAATTTTATATTCAGATATAAGAACATTTAAACAATACAAATCTGTACCATGAGAACTGTGCCCCCTTAGATGCGGCACTCTTTGCAGTACACAGTCTGCACAATTATCTCTAGCATCCATCAGTATATTACTTAATCATTACAAAAATCCTCTTAAATAATTATGAAATGGAGGCCCAGAGAAGGTAGGTATTTCTCCCAATTTAACAGAATTAATAAGAAACAGATTCAAAGGGCTTTTAATCCAAAGAAAAGTTAGAACTTTAGCTATCAAACTAAGACAGGAAAAAAACAATAATATAATTTTTAGTGAATGTAATTTTCAGAAAAATTAATTAAATGATAACTACATATATTTTCTATAATCAATGACCCTAGTATATATTGTGAATTTTTTCACACACATATATGTACACATATGTATATACACACAGTGTAGACTCACCTTGTGGTCCACAAAGAATGATACCTCCTCGCATTCCCTCCTTTGTGTAGTCCCCTACCACACCGATCCTGGGCTTGGCCAAGAGGCTTGTTTAGCTAATGGGACACTAGCAAGTGTGGTGAAGAAGACATTGGAGGTAAATACTTACATATTGAAGCTTACCCTTGGAAAGCTCTCTCTGGAAACCAGTCCCCATGCCATAAAGAAGTTCAGCTTCAATGACTAAATGTGAGAGGCTATGTGGAGAGGAGAGAGATTCTGGAAGAAAAGAAGTCATCTTGGATGTTCCAGCCCTCACTGAGTTCCCACCTGAATGCAGCTGTGTAGGTGACCTCAGCTAAGACATGTGGAGTAGAACTGCCTTACTGAGCCTGGTCAACCACAGCTCTGTGAGAAATAACGAATCATTTCTGTTTTAAACCACTATGTTTTTCAGCGCTTTGTTGCCCAGCCATAGATAACTGAAATACACATATGAAAAAACTTTTTCCTAGTGAAATTTTGCATGTGCTTATTTTAGGGCATTGTCTTGCCTGAGCTTTTTCAGTGGAGAATGAAGAAATGTGTTCCTCTACAGGATTCATTTAGTATGCCTAGTAGTGGATTTTGTATCTAATGTATAATGTTCCATTGCTCCTTGGAGATTTGTTTAGAAATGAGAAGTCCTGCGGGGGTTCCATAGTTAATTTTTTTAAAGCATGTGGCTATAAATAGCAGGGAAGAGTAAACCAGTGGTGTGATGAGACTCTTAAGGCAATTTCAACCAATCCCTAAGTAATTTCCCACAGAGATGCAACGTAAATCTAGGTTTTCAAAGATGTTAAACTGATTAAAGCTCCATCAAATTCTTAGAGGAATAAGCAGACTACAGATCTAAAGAAACTGAGAGCTAACGCATGGATTAAATGTAGTTATTGACTTAAGTGAGTTGAAAATTATATTCTATTTCAGAAATAAAACCAAATTTTTTGGACTTTGAAGGCATACACTTATGTTTTGTGAAATCCAAAACAAATATTGGAGTTTAATATACATTTTGTATATATTTTTAAAAGCCTTAGAGATCTGCTTTGATTCACATGTCTTTGAATGAAATATAGACAATGAATGAATGTGGACTGAGCATACAGAAAATGCCATAGCTTATTTCCAGGAACACATCTTCTGAGCCCCTATATCATATGCAGGCCACACATTTTACATATGAGGCTACAGTGTAACGTTTTCATCTTACAAGGTAAAATCTGCTGTGACTAATTCCTCAAGCTTGCTATTATTTTCATTTGAAGAAGGGGGAAAATCTTTCTCCTAATTTTGAAACACTTTATTCTACAATAAGTGAAATGTAGGTAAAGCTACAGAGGCTAGAAATTGCTCTAAGACTGAAAACATTTTTTAAATGTCTTTGGCCTCCTTCTGAAGGATTTGATTTCCTTCTTCCAAAGAATTTCTCTACTCATCTGAGGAAGCCTGAAACAAATCCACCCTAACGCAAGACCTACTATTCCAATCTGTGATGCTATTATGATTTAGGCATGGTACATATTGACCAGATTGTATGAGAATACATAGTTGAGGGAAACGATAAATGGCTAAAATCTAGTATAAATAGGAGAAGACAATTAGTAAATTTAGGAGAAAGCATGAAGGATTAAGAGAAAGGTCCTTTGGATGGAAAGAAAAAACTACAAAAGTAAGCATAACTATGGATTTGCTTGCAATATATAAACCTCAAGAATGATATTGGTCAAAAGCACAGAATGTCAAAACCATGTGCTCAATATTCTACTTCTATTGACTTAGCAATAATACTTTCTTATGGAGATAATGACATTATAATGAAAGATTGTGCATGTAAATAACACATAATTATATAGTTTAATTAAGTCTACTTGTGAAAGTTTCTATGGCAGTATTTAAGGCCGATTTACGCTACAGACAGAGAATGAGGCCATGAAGAGAAATATGATATATATAAAAGAAGCTGAGGTTTTGGGTACTTCTGGTATGTATATTCTCCCCAATATTTGGTTAAATTCAGTAATAAATGCCAAAGTAGGTATTAGCGTAGCTATACTAAATTTCCTGGTCCTACTTCTCATTGATGTTTGGAAGGAAACTCCATATACTGGGATATCCAACTTAGGTAGGGAAAAAAGTTCATTCTCCAAATGTCCTGTGTAAGAACATAAGATTCATAGTAATCTGGGCACTCCATTCTCAAAGTTACTTCCAAAATTGGAGTTTTCCAGAGACAATCTAGAGGATAGAAGAGGGAGTCAATATTGTTTTTTAAAGAGCGCTAATTTTATAATGACACGACTTAATAGTTATATGATATTGGACTCATGAATTTTTCCATTCCAGAGAAGGAAGAAAAAGTACCTATATTATATAGATGTTTAAAAAATGAATGAAAGGACTTTGGAAAGATGGCTGTGGAGACAACATTTTGTTTACCACTTTCTCCAGATCTCCACATAAAAATGGACAGAACAACTAGAAAGTAAAACCAAATCCTATGGAACACATTTTTAACAAAACTAAGTAACAAGGTATCCTCACAAACCCTCAAACATTAGCAGGTAGGGACAGACTTCCAATAGTCACAAAACTGCATGATTTCATTGTCTTTATGGGAGGATGAAAGAAGCAATATGGTAGCTTGTGTTAGACCTGAGAATAGGAAACTTCAAAATAGCCAACAGATGTTCACTAGACAGCATGGAAGGCCAATATGAAAATAGAAGACAAAACCAGGGGTTTTTCCTCCCTAATACAAACAAGGCAAGACGAGCAAGTCATGAGGAGGAATGAACAGTCTGGCCCCTATTAGCTCACAAACCTGACTCACCAGAGGTCCTTCTAAGAGAGACTCACACTGAAAACAACCTTCCACAGCGAGAAGAATCTACTGAGAGTGGAATTAAAATTAACTGACAGGAACCACAAAGGCAAGGCCAAATCTAGGCCAAAGTGGTGGAAGTGAATAGAGCCAGAAAATCTCCAGCAGTTACATTTTTGAACACAAAACACAGAAGAAGGAGTTCTGTGAAGTTAAAAGCTGTCCTAAAAAATCAGTGAAACCAACTTCACATAATAAATAAGCAAAAAATTATCAAGGTCAAATCCAATATGAAGTTATCATGAGAACAGAAAACAATATGAGATTGGGGTAATATCCATTCAGACAATAAAATTTCCCTGGAAACTATACCCACGGAATTGTGCCACAAAAAAACCAAAAGTGTAAGATCAAAACTGTGACTTACTATTTCAAAACAAGCTAAAAGACATTAACAAAATGATGTCAAACATGAAAACACAACATCAATCAGAATTAGATAAACTGAAATATCAGAAATAAAGTGATAGAACCGAGGAAAGAATTAGAAATAGAAGATACAAATGTTTCAGAAAAAAAGACTAAACCAGAAGGAATACTAGAGCAAATAAATGCAATACTTAGTGTAATAAAAGAAATAGAAGGTAAATACAAGGAAACTTTTAAAAAGCAAAAGAAATGAAGAGGCAAACAGATTAAAGAGAAAGTGGCATGTATTGAAGATAAGCAAAGAAGACTCACAGGTAACAGGAGTCCCTGGAGAAGAAAATCAAAGCAAAAGAATAAGACAAATATTAAAAACTACAATTTAAAAAAACTTTCCTAAAAACAAAAACAATGAAACCTTACACTGAAAGAGCACTCTGAAGTTTTGATAATATTGACCTCAAACAACCAATATCAGGGCATATTCTAATAAAATTCTTAGAGTTTAAAGAAAAAAAATCTTTCGGACACTCAGAAATAAAAAGACACAAAACTTATAATGGAAATAAAATTAGATTATTGACAGCCTTTTTTGACAGCAAGGCTTCATGACAGAAAAAAGATGAAATAATATATTCAAGATACCAAAGGAAAGAAAGTGTCATTCTAATGGTTTTATCCAGAAAAAATAACTTTTAACAAATAGCCATCAACAAGAAAAAACTCAGGAAATATTGTTCTAATAAGTATTTCTTGAGGAATCCACTAGAGAACAAGGTTAAGATTCCTACTGGATCAAAAAGGGACACAGAGAACTATAATAATAATAATTGCAATAGATTGAAACCTATTAAATATGTATATATCTATGCATTCATGATGATATTAACATAAGGATTAATAATCTTCAGAGAATTATACAAAAATAATTTATGATTTTTAAGCTGGTACATAAAAGGAAAAAGCAGATATTCATTCCACTTTCTCTATATGAACTGTAGCACCAAAAAACCAAGTATGAAGTAAGGGAAGTGTCTTTTGTAAATTAGCATAACTAAAAATTGAATAAACAGTGATAGAATTAGAATATTAACATCTTTTCAATCATCAATGAATTAATAGTTACAGACATTAAACATCTGTGACTTTTAATATCACAAAAATAGAGGCATCCAACCGCCAACTATAGTCTTGCAAAGGAGATTGAACCTAAAGTCTTATCATTCATTGAATCCAGCTGCCCACTTGCAGGGAACACAAAGGATATTTGAACATGTTTAATTGCACAATGAGTATGCAATCAACAGAACTCAGACTGGCTTCTTCACAAAGTGTAAGGAAAAGAAAGGAAGGAGGAATAAAGCAGATTACAAAGGACTTAAAAGACATGTCATTTTTTCAGTGGCCAATAATTGATTATAGTGTCTAAGGATGCTCATTGGGATAATAAAATTATAAAAATTGCAATTAAATTCATATTTGAAAAGACAAGATAATAGCTATTTATAGGAGAGAAAAAGGATTTTGACTGGGGAGGAGTTAAAAAAGAAAACTAAACAAAACAACATGAAACAAGTTCATGATAAATAGTAAGAATATCATAAATATTCATTTCAAAATGCCTGTACTGGCAGGGGACATTAGCTATGGAAAAGACATATATGAGGCAAAGCATAATGAATGAGGAGAAAATTTTGTGAAAAATTTTTGCAATTTTATATCATTATTTCTAAACTTGAGCCAATAAATGAATAAGAAAAAAAAATTGGGACAATTCAAATAAACTAGGTTTTAGACAATTCAAGTAAACTAGCATTGTCCTAATCACAGTTACATTAGATGCTAGATATTATCAAAGTCATAAAATACTTGGAAGTTATCATGATGTTATTTCTGTAGATTTCTAGATAAGCCAACAAGAAGAAATATTTCAGACATAATCACAAAGCTAGAAAACATAATATTGATAGATATTTAATGATTGGGGAGCATTGAGAAAGCCAATTTAGAAAACTTTCTTCTTAAGCTTCTTTTTCAAATAATTGGATAATTTTACAGATGTTAGTGTGTAAACCTGAAATTAAGTAAAAAGAGTATTTATGTTAGAAAGTTTAGCTGACGTACTAAGTGTTAATGATCACCATGAAATGGCTTTGCTGTTGTTTTTGAATAGATCTTGATAAGGAAATACTCTGAGATTGAGAAACATCCAGAAAAGACTTTCTGGGTAAAAAATAAAAATGAAATATCCATGGAACTAGCTACTGTAGATTATATACTTTATTTAGCACACTATATCAAATCACACAACTCAGATATTTTTAAGCCTCCTATAGCTAGTGATTTTGTCATGTTTAATAATGGCTCCAATAATTATAATTCTCAGTGAAGGTGTAGGTAGTTCCTCCTCTTGGGTCTGCTGGGGTTTTTAGAAGGATCATATATGTCTTCCATTCTACTAGAGTACAACTGGGCAAAAGTCTGCAAAATACAAAAAATGCTGAGAAAATTAGACAACAAAAATTCTAAAATGTATTTATTTATTTCCTTTTTTGATGAGGAAGATTCATTGTGAGCTAACATCTGTGCCAATCTTCCTCTATTTTGTATGTGGATTGCTGCCACAGCATGGCTGACAAGTGGTGTATGCCCGGGATCCGAACCTGTGAAATTGGACCACTGAAGTAGAGCATGCTGAACTTAACTACTACGCTACAGTGCTGGCCACTAAAATACGCTTATTAACTAATCATTTGTGAAACTATTGAGTCTATACAGAGCTTTCTGAGCATAAAACAACCATGAGGCTATTTTGACATAAATTCATATATTTTTCACTTATATCTACTATTTTCAATAGTAGTTTGCAAAGGCTAAAGTCTGTAGAGTGAAGAGTCTGTAACAATCAATGATATTGCCGTGAAATAATAAATGACCAAAAGTAGTGGACAGTAAAATTGCACAAGCATTGGCTTCCTTTTCTGTGGATGAGGAGTTTATATTCTCAAATGAATTGCTTGACTGTCAGTCAAATATAAAATATAGGGGAATCAATAGTCTCTACTATTAATTCAGTTAACTCATGAGAATAGACCAAACTATTTCTATTATTCTATTTGGGTTGACTAAGTTATGTGGATAGAGGATAGAAAGAGACTCATACAAGACAATGACACAAAGAAGTAACCTGCAAAGCTAGCTTCTAATTTAATTCTAGATGAAAACAAGTAAGGAAGTTGTTAAATGGTGTCTTCAAATTAACAGATACAAAATAGTGCCAAATAAAACACCAAAATCATCTACATGCATAAATCATGCTATATTAAATTAGAAGATAATTTAAGTATGTACCAAGAGAATTTAGAAACTCTCGCTCTGTAACCTCCCGAGGTAGAGCAAGAATTCAATTATCAGTATACTATTTTACTGTGTATATTTGGCCCAACTGGTTCAGCAAAGTATCAGAAATCACAGAACCGAAAACCTTCTCCTTTTTTTTTTGATAATTCTTCTGATGGAAGACATAACAAGAAACACAATAAAAGGTCATGCTATCATATAATGCGCCCCTGTTTCTTATGTCTTCTCTCCTGTTAACCCACACATGGTTTGGATTGCTGCTAGTGCTGGAAAAGGCATGATCTGGTGATAATTGAAAATTTATTGTCTTCCACACTTTCTTAAAAAAATGTGATTTTGGCCAAGAGTATTTATTATGATATTGCTACCTGGAATGCCCTCTTTCAGGTTATGTACGTTAAAGAATTTATCAAAGGTAATGAGTTTTGCTGAATAAATAAAAATATGAGGTATATTTTATTATTGATAAGAAATTGGAATATACTCAACAAGGGAAGTGGCATAAACAATGGTAAATCAGAAATAAACATTCAATGTAAGCCAGATATAAAAGGCAAATGAAATTTCATGTTAAAATACAAACATATAAAGCAAATCATATACAACGTAGAAAAACGAGATAATCAAGTAGCTTAGGAAGCATTAACTTAATTAATATTTATTTATGTCAAACACAATTCTAAACACTAAAGATACAGCAGTAAAAAAAAAAAAAAACCTCTACTCTTTTAGAGTTTATATTCAATTGGATGAGATAGACAATATAAAAACATACGGGCAGGCCAGGGAAAATTTCTCTGAAAGATGATATTTGACCAGAACCTTAGGTAAAATAAGGGATAAGTCTCACAAATACTTGGAGAAAGAGCCTTTTAGGCAGAGGAAACATAAGAGGAAATTATCTGAGTCAGGTTCATGACTGACATTTTCCATTATTTGGAAGGAAGCCAGCATGGCTAGAGCATGGGGAGCCAGGAAAACTGAATGGTAGCAGAAGCCAGATCACACAGGATCTGGTAAACTTTGGTTAAAAATTTTGGATTCTACTCTTGAAAGCAATTTAAGCAGGAGACATTTAACATTTAATTAGGGAGTAACACAACCTGGCTTATATTTTTTAAATATTTCTAGTCTTTGTGAAAAATTGATGTTCAGAGGAGGGGCAAGTTTGGAAACAAAGGAAGCAATTAGGAGACTATTGCAATGGTATAGATAAGAGGAGATGTTGGCTTAAACCAGGCTGACCAGATGGAAGCAGTGGTGGTCAGATTCTGGGTTTATTTATTTATTTATTTATTTATTTGTTTTTGACATTTTGATTATTTCCATTTTTTTTTTAATTAATGTTATGATAGATTACAACCTTGTGAGATTTCAGCTGTACATTTTTGTTAGTCATGTTGTGGGTACACCACTTCCCCCTCTGTGCCCTCCCCCCACCCCCCCTTTTCCCTGGTAACCACCGATCAGATCTCCTTATCAATATACTAATTTCCACCTATGAGTGGAGTCATATAGAGTTCATCTTTCTCTGACTGGCTATTTCGCTTAACATAATACCCTCGAGGTCCATCCACGTTGTTGTGAATGGGCCGATTTTGTCTTTTTTTATGGCTGAGTAGTATTCCATTGTGTATATATACCACATCTTCTTTATCCAATCATCAGTTTCTGGGCATGTAGGCTGGTTCCACGTCTTGGCTATTGTAAATAATGCTGCGATGAACATAGGGGTGCAACGGACTCTTGAGATTTCTGATATCAGGTTCTTAGGATAGATACCCAGTAATGGGATGGCTGGGTCACAGGGTATTTCTATTTTTAAATTTTGAGAAATCTCCATACTGTTTTCCATAGTGGCTGTACCAGTTTGCATTCCCACCAACAGTGTATGAGGGTTCCTTTTTCTCCACAACCTCTCCAACATTTGTCGCTCTTGGTTTTGGATGTTTTTGCCAATCTAACGGGTGTAAGGTGATATCTTAGTGTAGTTTTGATTTGCATTTCCCTGATGATTAGCGATGATGAACATCTTTTCATGTGTCTATTGGCCATATTCATATCTTCTTTTGAGAAATGTCTGTTCATGTCCTCTGCCCATTTTTTGATCGGGTTGTTTGTTTTTTTGTTGTTAAGCAGTGTGAGTTCTTTGTATATTATGGAGATTAACCCTTTGTCGGATAAGTGGCTTGTAAATATTTTTTCCCAATTAGTGAGCTGTTTTTTTGTTTCAATCCTGTTTTCCCTTGCCTTGAAGAAGCTCTTTAGTCTGATGAAGTCCCTTTTGTTTATTCTTTCTATTGTTTCCCTCAACTGAGGAGTTACAGTGTCCGAAAAGATTCTTTTGAAACTGATGTCAAAGAGTGTACTGCCTATATCCTCTTCCAAAAGACTTATTGTCTCAGGCCTAATCTTTAGGTCTTTGATCCATTTTGAGTTTATTTTGGTGTGTGGTGAAAAAGAATGGTCAATTTTCAATCTTTTGCATGTAGCTGTCCAGTTTTCCCAGCACCATTTGTTGAAGAGACTTTCTTTTCTCCATTGTAGGCCCTCTGCTCCTTTGTCGAAGATTAGCTGTCCATAGATGTGTGGTTTTATCTCTGGGCTTTCAATTCTGTTCCATTGATCTGTGCACCTGTTTTTGTACCAGTACCATGCTGTTTTGATCACTGTAGCTTTGTAGTATGTTTTGAAATCAGGGATTGTGATTCCGCCGGCTTTGTTTTTCTTGCTCAGGATTGCTTTAGCAATTCGCGGTCTTTTGTTGCCCCATATGAATTTTAGGCTTGTTTGTTCAATTTCTGTGAAGAATGTTCTTGGGATTCTGATTGGGATAGCATTGAATCTGTATATTGCTTTAGGTAGTATGGACATTTTAACTATGTTTATTCTTCCAATCCATGTGCAAGGAATGTCTTTCCATCTCTTTATGTCATCGTCAATTTCTTTCAAGAAAGTCTTGTAGTTTTCATTGTATAGATCCTTCACTTCCTTGGTTAAGTTTATCCCAAGGTATTTTATTCTTTTCGTTGCGATTGTGAGTGGGATTGAGTTCTTGAGTTCTTTTTCTGTTAGTTCATTGTTAGTGTATAGAAATGCTACTGATTTATGCACGTTAATTTTATACCCTGCTACTTTGCTGTAGTTGTTGATTATTTCTAATAGTTTTTCTGTGGATTCTTTGGGGTTTTCTATATATAAGATCATGTTGTCTGCAAACAACGAGAGTTTTACTTCTTCGTTACCTATTTGGATTCCTTTTATTTCTTTTTCCTGCTGAATTGCTCTGGCCAGCACCTCCAGTACTATGTTGAATAGGAGTGGTGAAAGTGGGCACCCTTGTCTTGTTCCTGTCCTCAGAGGGATGGCTTTCAGTTTTTGTCCATTGAGTATGATGTTGGCTGTGGGTCTATCATATATGGCCTTTATTATGTTGAGGTACTTTCCTTCTATACCCATTTTACTGAGGGTTTTTATCATAAATGGGTGTTGGATCTTGTAGAATGCTTTCTCTGCATCTATTGAGATGATCATGTGGTTTTTGTTTTTCATTTTGTTGATGTAGTGTATCACGTTGATTGACTTGCGGATGTTGAACCATCCCTGTGTCCCTGGTATAAATCCCACTTGATCATGGTGTATAATCTTTTTGATGTATTGCTGTAATCGGTTTGCCAAAATTTTGTTGAGGATTTTTGCATCTATGTTCATCAGTGATATCGGCCTGTAGTTCTCCTTCTTTGTGTTGTCCTTGTCAGGTTTGGGGATCAGAGTGATGTTGGCTTCATAGAATGTGTTAGGGAATTCTCCATCTTTCTCAATTTTCTGGAACAGTTTGAGGAGAATAGGTATTAAGTCTCCTTTGAATGTTTGGTAGAATTCTCCAGAGAAGTCGTCTGGTCCTGGACTCTTATTTTTGGGGAGGTTTTTGGTTACCGTTTCTATTTCCTTACTTGTGATTGGCCTATTCAGATTCTCCATTTCTTCCTGATTCAGTTTGGGGAGATTGTAGGAGTCTAGGAATTTGTCCATTTCTTCCAGGTTGTTCAATTTGTTGGCATATAGTTTTTCATAGTATTCTCTTATGATCTCCTGTATTTCATTGGTATCTGTTGTGATTTCTCCTCTGTCATTCCTAATTTTATTAATTTGTGATTTCTCTCTTCTTTTCTTTGTGAGTCTGGCTAGGGGTTTGTCAATTTTGTTAATTCTTTCGAAGAACCAACTCTTTGTTTCATTGGTCCTTTCTATTGTCTTTTTTGTTTCAATATCGTTTATTTCTGCTCTTATTTTTATTATTTCCCACCTTCTACTGACTCTGGGCTTTGTTTGTTCTTCTTTTTCTAGTTCTGTCAGGTGTCGTTTGAGGTTGCTTATGTGAGCTTTTTCTTGTTTAGTGAGGTGAGCCTGTATTGCGATGAATCTCCCTCTTAGGACTGCTTTTGCTGCATCCCAAATGGTTTGGTATGTCGTGTTCTCATTTTCATTAGTCTCCAGATAAAATTTGATTTCTTCTTTAATTTCTTCAATGATCCATTGTTTGTTGAGAAGCGTGTTGTTTAGTCTCCACATTTTTGCACCTTTCTCTGCTTTTTTCTTGTAGTTGATTTCTAGTTTAATAGCATTATGATCAGAAAAGATGCTTGATATTATTTCAACTCTCTTGTATTTATTGATGTTTGCTTTGGTTCCCAAAATATGGTCAATCCTTGAGAATGTTCCATGTGCACTTGAGAAGAATGTGTAACCTGCTGTTTTTGGATGAAGTGTTCTATATATATCTATTAAGTCCATCTGGTCTAATTTTTCATTTAATTCTATTATTTCCTTGTTGATTTTCTGTCTGGATGTTCTGTCCATTGGTGTTAATGGTGTGTTGAGGTCCCCTACTATTATTGTATTGTTGTTGATGTCTTCTTTTAGTTCTATTAAGAGTTGCTTTACAAATTTTGGTGCTCCTGTGTTGGGTGCATATATATTTATAAGTGTTATGTCTTCTTGGTGGAGAGTCCCTTTTATCATTATATACTGTCCCTCTTTATCTTTCTTTATCTGTTTTGCTTTGAAATCTACCTTGTCTGATATTAGTATAGCAACACCTGCTTTCTTTTGTTCATTATTAGCTTGGAGTATTGTTCTCCATCCCCTCACTCTGAGTCTGTGTTTGTCTTTGGGGCTGAGGTGTGTTTCCTGGAGGCAGCATATTGTTGGATCTTGTTCTTTGATCCATCCTGCCACTCTGTGTCTTTTGATTGGGGAGTTCAATCCATTTACATTTAGAATGATTATTGAGATGTGGGGGCCTACCACTACCATTTTGTGTCTTGTTTTCTGGTTTTCTTCAGTTTCCTTTGTTTCTCGTCCCATGGTTTAATCTGTTCTGATGTAGAGCTGCTACTCTCTGTTGTTGTCCTTCTACTTATCTCCTCTGCTCTTGGTTTTGTAGCCCCTTTCCTTTTTTGGATTTTTCAGGAATGAGGGTTTTCCTGAGGATTTCCTGAAGAGGAGGTTTTGTGGCAATGAACTCCCTTAATTTTTGTTTATCTGGGAAAGTTTTTATTTCTCCATCGTATTTGAAGGATATTTTCGCTGGGTAGAGAATTCTCGGCTGTAGATTTTTGTCCTTCAGATTTTTGAATATATCATTCCACTCTCTTCTAGCCTGTAAAGTTTCTGCTGATAAATCTGCTGATAGCCTCATGGGGGTTCCTTTGTAGGTTAGTTTCTTTTGCCTGGCTGTCCTTAGTATTTTCTCCTTGTCGTTGACTTTTGCTAGCTTCACTACTATATGCCGTGGAGTTGGTCTTCTTGCATTGATAAAGTTTGGAGATCTATTGGCTTCTGTCACCTGAAGATCCATCTCTCTCATCAGATTTGGGAAGTTCTCAGCCATTATTTCTTTGAATAGGCTTTCTTCCCCTTTCTCCTTCTCTTCTCCCTCTGGTATACCTATAATCCTTACGTTGCATCTCCTAATTGTGTCTGATAATTCTCGGAGAGTTTCTTCATTTCTTTTTTGTCTTGCTTCTCTCTCCTCCTCTGCCTGCAGCAATTCTATATTGCCATCTTCCAAATTGCTAATTCTTTCCTCCATATTATCGGCCCTACTGTTCAGAGCATCTAGATTTTTCTTAATCTCCTCTATTGTGTTCTTCATTTCCAATATTTCTGTTTGGGTCTTCTTTATCGTATCAAACTCTTTTGTGACATAGCTCCTGAACTCGTTGAGTTGTCGGTCAGAATTCTCTCTTAACTCATTGAGAATTTTAATGATGGCTGTTTTGAAGTCATCATCATTTAGGTTATATATCTCATTTTCTTTGGGATTGTTTTCTGTGTATTTGTTACTTTCTGTTCTGGAAATTTAATGTATTTTTTCATATTGCTTGATGTTGTTGATTTGTGCCTCCGCATGGAGATAGAGTTTAGTTGCTCCTTTCACTTGTTTCAGCTGCTGCGGTGGGGGAGCAGCTGTTTATACTGCACCAACCAGGAACCCTGTCTGCAGTTGCTAACTGGGCCTGGGCCCCTCCTTGTAGCCACAGTGGCCCTTTGGATTCCCTCCTCTGCCGTGGGGGCCGTCACAGGGGGGCTTCAGGCTGCAGGTGCCTACTGTTGCAGCCCACCTAGATGTGCTCTCTCCTTGGGGTCTGCAACGGTGTTATGGGCTTTTCCAGTGGCCAGGGGTGGGATCACTTATATTTGTCGCTCTGTTGCTGTCGGCACCCACAAAATCTCACTTGTCCTCTATGGGTCGCAGGAGGGCTATTGGCATCTTCTACAGTCTGTGGTTAGTTCACCTAGCTATGCTGCTTTTGCCCTGGGGTCTTCCAGCCTTGTGGCTGCTGGCTGGGTGCCTTCTACTGGTGCTGTGCAGAGGCTTTCCCTAAGGCTGCTGTGAGCCTGTAGGGTTTCCCCCTAGGCTACGAAGCTGGGACTCTGGAACTCACCCCAGCCCCAGTCCTCTCCAAGATCTCCGGCTATCCCTAGTCCCACGGGGCGGGCAATGGCAGCTGGGGGTCACCCTGCCCTCTGGGATTCTCCCCGGGCCTCTCCCGGAGCCGTGAATGCTGGGTGTGGCCCCTCTGCTAATGGCAGACAGAGAGTTTTGTCTGCTGCCCGGGCGGAACTCCGAGGCTTCCCCTCCAGGTCGCAGAGCCGGCCTTTGAAAGTTCCCCCAGTCCCAGTCCTCTCCGAGATCTCCGGCAATGCCTAGTCCCACAGGGCGGGCAACGGCAGCTGGGAGACCTCCGTACCCTCAGCGACTCTCTCTGGGACCCTCCGGGCGCCGCGAACACCAGGCAGGGTCTCCCCACCAATGGCGGGGAGAGACTCTCCCCACGGGCTCAGGTGTGCAACTCCAAAGTTTCCCTCTGTGTTTAGGAGTAATTGCGGGGGGTTTAGGTAGGGTTCTGGTCACCTGTTTCCACCGTCGCTCCTCTGTTGTGTGCTCACTCCTGCCCTAGATGTGTGTAGATCCTCTGGGGGTGTCTGTTGGAAGAAAGCCACTTGCAGGTACTAGGCTGCTTGGTTGGGGTCGGAGAGTTTTCACCTATTTCCACATCCTCCTGGAGGAAAGTCCGTCCGCCTTCTGATGTATAGTCGCGTGGGTATCTCAGACGTCTTGAGATGCTGTCTGGATATCCTTTGTCAAGCAATAAGTGTCCAAATAATTGTAGACTCGAAGGGGGAGAGACAAAGAGGACTACTCACGGCGCCATCTTGGATCTGATCTCTCAGATTCTGGGTTTATTTTGAAAACAGAATCTGCAGCATTTGCTGTTGAATTGACTGTGCAATATGGGAGAGGGAAGAGCCAAGGATAATTCTGAAGACTTTTTTACTTTGAGTAATTGTATAAGTGGCAGTATAATTTACTGAGTTGAAAAACACTAGAATAAGAGCACAGTTTAGAGGAGGAATTCAAAATTCAGTTTAGGATAGACATTATTTGAGGTGCTTATTTGACATTCAGGTAGAATATGTGAAGGGCATATTTGATCTATAAGACTGAAATTTAGAAATAAATGATTGCTATGGGTAAGTTGGAAGAATCGCTCATGTATATTGGCATTCAAAGTCATGAGGTAAGATTATACTATCCAAGTTTTTAGAGAAGTGAAGAAGTTGAGGAGTGAATTGGTGCACATGGACATGTAGAGGTCCAGAAGAAGAGGAGCCAGAAAACAGACAGAAAATGTAGGGACTTAGGCTTGGCCCAAGGTGTAGTGGTTAAGTTGGGCATGCTCCACTTTGGCAGCCTGGGGTTCATGGGTTCAGATCCCAGACGGGGACCTACACCACTTGTCAGCCATGCTGTGACGGCGACCCATATACAAAACAGAGGAAGGTTGGCATGGATGTTAGCTCGGGGCTTATCTTCCTCAAGCAGAAAAAGGAAGAAGATTGGCAATAGCTGTTAGCTCAGGGTGAGTCTTCCTCACTAGAAAGAAAAATTTAGGGTCTTAGAATTCCAGGAATGTGTACTGTCCAGCAAGCCACATGAAGAAAGTGTTTCAAGAAAGAAATGACCGATTGTTTCAAATGCAGCTGAGAAACCAACAAGATAAGAAATGAGAAATAATCCTTGGATTTTCAAGCATGGAGGTTTCCAGTGACTCTCACAAGAACTCTTGGTGTAGTGGTGCTAACAAAAGCCTAATTGGCACAGGTTTGAAAAGCAATGGGAGATGAGGAAAGAGAGCAGTATAAAAGTTCTCTTTGAGAAGGTAACTGCAAGGTGTATGTCACAACAAAGAATACTTTTTTGAAGGAGTACTATGTGACATGTTTTATGCTGATGTAATGATTCAACAGGAAGAAGAAAAATTATGTGGCAAGGGCAGAGACAATTGAAAAATCAAAGCCCTTCCTTAGATCATAGTGGGTGACCTGTTAAAGCCACTTTTTGAAAACAGCTTTGAAAAGTCATTTATCTAATCATGCAAAAACTGTCATTTTTCTTGATTTCCCTTACATCGTTTAAGTTCCTTTATTACTTCTTCCTCATTTCCCTGACTTCTGAAGATTAGGGGATCAAAGGATCATATCCCTGTACTTCTTTAACTCACATCCTTGGTTAATTTATGTAAACTCATGATCTTAAATATCATCCATAATATGAACTCTAGATTTACAGATATAAGTGGCTAGGTGACATCTACAATTGGATATTTAATATGCATCTTTAATGTAAATGTCTCAATTCTAATATAATTTTCTTGTAAGCCTGCTTCTTCCCCAGGCTTTCTCACCTCTATAAAGGGCAATTCCATCCTTCCAGTCTCAGAATAGATTCAGAATTTGGCTGCTTATTACCAATTGTACTACAGTTGATTCTCATTATTTGCAGTAGTTCTCTTCTATAAAGTCACTGTGAACACTGAGTTAGAGAATACTGAACCATTGCTTTTAGGGGAAATACAAGGATGGGTCCCTTAGAACTTCTTGGGACAACATAGTCATCAACTGATCAATACACAAATTTGTTTTATGTGTGTTTCTGTTTAAAGACGCCTCATTTAAGACATATTATTGATTCATTAACACTGAACTCATAGATAAGAGCACTATAACACATGCCTGAATGAAGTTTAACACACATGTTTTCTCCATAAGATACGTCACAACTTTCTTGTGGTTAGGAACACTAGACAGCATTTTCACACTCACTTGGGGACAATTTTAAACAGGTAAATAACAAAAAACACAAAAATGTACAAAATACGGCATTAAATAAACCATAAGTGGACAGCTGCTTACAGTATGAAAGCTGAAACAAGAAGGTAGAGCATCGCCTTACTCAACTTCAGCTGGACGTGCGTGTGACAGATGCTCAAGTTTTTTGCCACTCAGTACATGCCTGTGAATGACCACGAAAGTACTGTGACTTTTGATTTTGGAGTTACAAATACATTTCAGCAAGTAGGTGAATTTGCAAATGCGCAATCTGCAAATGAGGATAGGTTTACTATCCTCTTCCTCTACTGTATTTTTCTCCATAGCAATTATCATCACCAAGCATGCTATATATTTTTCTTATTTTGTTGTTGTTGTTTATTGTTTATCTCACCATGAGGACATAAGAGTTTTTAAATTTTTATTCGTACTGAATCTTGGTGCCTTACAATAAGCCTTGGCACATAGTAGGTACTTAACAAGTATTTATCAAAGAAGAATTAGAGAGAGATAGTTACAGACAGATGGTTATAAAAATGAGACAGTGATATACATTTATCTAAATTTAGTTTATTTTTGATTATTTATTATATGCACATGGTTTAAAATTCAAAAAGTTAGAAGTGTACCATGAAATGTCTCCCAGTACTATGAATGAAATGCTGTATTTACCATATTTTACATTCCACACAAAAGTGAATATACAAAAAGATTAAAAACATATGCTAAAAAGGGAATTATTTCAAGGAAACCACAATAATTTGAGAATCATAAATTGCCTTGTGAAAAATGACCCCAACAAAAAATAAAAAATGTTGTAGGGGAGGAGGACATTTCCTCTACCCACTGTGGGTTCTTCTTGCCAGAGAATGAATTAAATTCACATGAGACAGAATAGCAGGAGAAAATTAAACAAAGCTTTATAACATGTATACATGGGAGAGGCTCAGGCAAGCTGAGCAACTCGCCAAAATGGCTGAAGCCCCCACGTTAAATATCATCTTCAGCTAATGACAAAGGAGGATGTTGGGGTTGGGGGGAGTCAGTTACAGGAGGTTATCAGACAAGTACAGTAAACAAGATGCAGATTTAAGTCCCTGCCTTTGGCATTGATAAGAATTTCTAGAGATATGGTCATCCCCCCTTCTTCCTGGTACAGAGAGGGAGACACCTTTACAGACGGAGATTTCGTTTACGATGTAAATGTCTCTTAACAAAGGGTAAGTAAACTCTGCTTCTCAGAGTTCCTTTCCTGTCTGAAGTTTATTAAAAGTAACCAGCCCCAAATAATCCTCATGCCAAAGAGACATATGTTGGGGTGTCCAATGCCAGTCCCACAATGTCAAAGAGATTAGAAGTAAGAATGTCTTTGCAGTACTCAGGAAAGTTGTGAAAGAGAAAAATAAAATAACTACAAAAAATAGAACAACAGCAATGCTGTTCTGGAGGTAGCTAGTGAAAGCTGATGTTTAGATTTTCAGGAATTATGTGAGCCAGTTTTTAAACACAGACATTTTTAAAAATCAAAGTATGTACTTACAATTAGATGAATTCTGTTAAAATTGTATATAAACAAAGATAAACATCTGAAATTCATCACTTCCTAATTATTTTGCTCTTTCTGTGATCTTGAGATTATTTATAGCTGTTGTATTTGCTTGGAAATACCATGCAATGATGTGATACCACTTGTGTCTCCCAAGCTTCACGTTCAATGACATTGGGTCAATGGCTTGAAACAGGCCACAGTGCAAGCATTTGCATCACAGGATTGGTAAATGCATAAATCAGAGCTTAATTTATTATTTTGTTTATTGTGTTGTCTAAACTTATAAAAGTGATAGAATGTTAATAAATTAAATTAAACTTTAAAAGTGTGTCATGTTTGTACCCATTATATTATGAATAGAACCAAAAAAATTCTCCCAGTATTTGAAAATTATCTGACTCAACAAAGAATTGCTCATGTCATTGACATTTGAAGTTGTGAAATACATTTTTGTTGTTCCCTTTTGTCTTTCTTATTAACAAAACTATCATCCAACATTCATGTCAGAACTACACTTAGAGATCCAGTTGTTAAGCTTTTACCAGCATGCTGCTAAATAAAATCCGCATTATTTAAAATACAAGATGAATAAACATCTGAAAACAGCAAGGGATGTAAGCTTGAGATTGAGAAAATCACACCAAATTAAATGGAATAATTCAGCAATATAAAAATGATTAGAAGGAAGTTATATTTATCGAAGGTAGAAAATGCAGATCTGGTAGATGAAGAACGTTACTGGTGTTCCTCAAGAAGACAACAAACAAAACAAAAAAGTAAAAATGTTATCTGTGCCCAGGAAGGATATTTGAAGTATTTGACATCCTGTAAGCCACTGGCAGTGACTACCTCTGCTAACAAGAGCTCTGAAGGTCCCACTCTAGCCCAGATGCTAACCATAGAATTTCCCAGAACTGATGGCTGGAACAGGGAGGAAGGCGGGCACCCTGAGGCTGCAGTTCAGATAATGCTGTCAAGCATCAGAGGTGTGTGCACACTGGCTTTGTCTGTCTAGTACATCTTACACATTCTCAGATCTTAGCTTCTCTGTCATTTCCTAGACCACCAAAACCAGTTCACGTTCTCTTCTCATACATCTATGTATCTGGTTTAGGCCTTCATCTCAGATCTAATTTTACATTTATTTGCATGATTAGGAAATGAGTTTTGTCTCCTGCCGAGAGAGTAAAGGGAAGTGAAACGAGATCTTCAGAGAGCTCATTTGTGGTCTTTGATTTCATCAAACCACAATTGTTGTCTCAAATACCCTTTTGTATTTTCTAACTTGGGGCATCTTTTATCTCAGGTTTTATTGTTTCTTTCTAGGGAGAAGATGATCAAGGTACTGCTCAATGAGGCCCATTAAGACAAAAGTACTCAACCTGATAATCTGATAATTGCCTCTTTTTCCTCCTGCCTTCATCTGCCTTACGTCAGGATTTCCTACTAGGGGAAAACTGGCCATAAAAAAAATGAGACTTTTTTTGCATTATTTATTAAGATCTCCAGCAGGAAAAGATTAAATATTTGTTGTATTTCTCTGGAGAACCGTAATACAGAGGGAGTAAGGGAGGATGCTGACTATACAGTTCTTCCCCACATCACCTCAATATTTTCTTTTTCAATTTAATGCAATAATCCTTTGACCAGGACTGCAATTGTGGGTGCCAGAAGCAGGATGATCCCTAAGCAAGTAACAATATAACCCTTTAGTCCTCTGTAACGGTTACTAAGGATCTGATGGAAAAGATTGCACTTTCACCCATCTGCAAAACTGCGATTGACAGTGAATAGTGAATGCAGTTGTATTGCCTCGTGGTTAAGAAAGCCCACTAGTTCTGTGACTATATAACTCTCACCTGTATGAATGGGAATGGACTGAGGGGGAAGCACTTGCTAGACAGATATTGCTGCCATTAATCTGGACCAGCACAGAGGCTGAACCTAATATCCCTTCCAAATGTGGAAAATTTGGGGTTAAAATCAATGACAAATGGTAGGAAGAAGCAATAATTGCTAATGGTAAAGGAATGAATAAATGCGTTATGGAACAAAGGAAATCCATTATTACGCTAATATCTTAAAGAGAGGCTTAGACAAAGAGAATGACATTGCCTCTTAGCACAATTATACAGAAAGGCGGAAGCCATGTGTTTGCCAAAAATAACCCTACTTTTAGAACCTGACAAGGTCAAATGGAAGCTTGAAAATCTGAGCGTCCTTGATGTGGGAGAAATTTTTGTCATACTATATGATGCGGGGTCGGTGAGCCGAGGAGTCAAAAGAAAGATTTCTTAGACTCTCAACATCTGGCAGTAGTGCTCTTTTATTTAGAGAATAGTGTGGAATAGCATGGGGACAGGACCCATGGGCAGTCAGAGCTTCTGCTGCCGCCGCTTCTGCTGCCCCCGCTGGCATGGGGACAGGACCCATGGGTAGGCAGAGCTGGTGTGTGGGGACAGGACCCACGGGCGGTCGGAGCTCCTGCTGCTGCTGCATGGGGACAGGTCCCATGGGCAGTCAGAGCTCCTGCTGCTGCTGCATGGGGACAGGTCCCATGGGCAGTCAGAGCTCCTGCTGCTGCCCCGAGTTGAGGGTTAGGGCTAATTTTATAAGGCATGGGTACGTGACTTATTTTTACTGGAGAAAAGAAAAGATGATGTAAAAAGTCATTAAATGATTTCAGTGCAGATGGGGTCTGGTTATTGTGCGGTCATATAACTTTAGATACGAATCTAGCCATATAGATCGGCATGTAGGTGAGGATGCCCTGGGCTTCTGTCCCTGGGGCAGCCCTAATTCATACCATAAAAAAAGTCCACTGGGTCGCATAGTTTGGCATGTAGACCAGGTCACCTTGGGCTTCTCTAGCTGGGGCAGCCTTAATCCACATCACTATATAATGACAAACTGGACCAATTATTAATAACTGAGTGAAACTCAAGTAATTTGCTAGGATCTTTTGCCTCCTATTTTTCAGATTATATTTACTACAAAGGATATCATTTGGGAAGGAGTTTCTGGGAATTACCCTCTGCTGATCTGTTTGACCATGCAATGTACAGCTCCCAGCAGACTGATTGCTGTGTAACCACAAACCTTGATGACTAAATGCTTAAAAAGTTCCCTGGTTATAATGGACAAAATTTAGAAGTGGTGTTTCCTACATGCCAAAATATGCTGTAGAAAAATACTTGTTTTTGTGCACAAAAAGTTCTTAAACAGAAGGGAAAAAAAAAAGGACAACGAGTTTCTCGTGGGAATAAAGCAATAGGCATCATGTAGTGGATCTGAATTCCCCTGAGGAACATCCCTACCCTGAGATAAGGCAAACAATAAGGGTCTTATGGCATACTCATATTCAATTACATTTAGATGTGACTGCCACTCATATAACTCTAGGCTGGGGATCCAACATTTTGAGGCACAAATCGTATATTTTAACAGCACTCAGGCCACTAGTACACAATAGCAACAACACGTGTAGGGGGTTAGACATTATCCCACAGGACAGCAAATAGCTTTAAGGGAGGTACGTGCTGCTCTCGGCATTGTAGGACATGCTGAATTTGCTTTTAATGTGGAACAATATTCAGAGGAAAAAGATTTGTTAGCTAGAATTAGCAGATTAGAGTGAATTCTCTTCTAGGAAGAAGACAAAAAATGAGAGTTGTCCTGGAAAGATGATTAGACTTTAGTGAAGAAGGTTAGGCAGATTCAATAAATACTGATGGATCATGCTAGGATGTGGCTCTGGGAAAGGGCTTGTACCCTGATCCAACAGGATGGCTTGACTATTTTAATATAAGAAGCCTTAGGACAATGACTCTCCATCCTAGCTGCTGAGGGTCAAGAGGCATGCTTATGGGACTCTTATAGACTTTCAAACTCATGGAAATTCTCTGGGGACACTTGTAATTTCCATCGATGCACTATGACTGTCATTGCCTGGAGAACAGAGCAGAATGAGACGTATTCTATAGTACAGTTTACAAGGATAGGAATTATTTTGAACAGCACTTGTCCTCCCAAAGGAGAGAGGTGTGTCCTGCAGCATACAGTGAAAACAGTCTCAATACAAGCCTGTGAACTAAGACAGGATGAATGGCTTTGTCCTCAATTTACTTGGAATCCAGAAATAGCCAAATCACGATTAATTGTAGTGACTCCTATCCATAAAATTATATAGTATATGGGCAAGAGCCAATTCTGTGGGAAAGCATAGCAAATATCTCTGACTCTTATGCATTTGTTCTGCGTTGAAACTGAATCGTGCCCTCTGTGTACCTCTCCATCTGGATGTTCATCTGAATTCTTTATAATATCCTTTAATAAACTAGTAAATGTAAGTGTTTCCCTGAGTTCTGTGAGCTGCTCTAGCAAATTAATCCAACCCTCGGAGGGGGTCGTGGTAACGTTCGATTTGTAGACACGTTGGACAGAAGCTGTGGATAACCTGGGGCTTATGACTGGCAACTGAAGTCGGGTGGGGGCAGTCTTGTGAGATTGACCACTTAACCTGAGGGCTTTGACACTACCGTTAGGCAGCCAGTGTCAGAACTGAGTTAAATTGTAGGACACTCAACCAGTGTCACAGAGAATTGCTTGGTGTGGGGGCAAAACCTCCACACATTTGGTGACCAGAAGTGTCAGAAGTGTTTTATGTGAATAAGAAACACTCAATAGCAAAGAACTGAATTTTTCTTCACACAGGAGGAAAACTAGATATTTCCTAGTATTCACCTGCTTTTTTACCCTCTGCAAATGGATCTGTAATATGATATTTTAACATCTTTTCAGACCAGGTTCCACTTCCTAGACATCTCTAAATTAAAAGATAGTTCCTTTAGGTCGACTGAAACTACTTGTAGAGAAGTCTGCCTCCTCTAAGGTGATATCTATTTCTGTATCTACATCTTCCTCTACATCTATGTCTATCTCCATCTGTGTCTACGTCTATATCTCTATCTATCTGATATATAGATACAAATCCATTCAGTTTTCTCTCTTTTTGGACCAGATTTTGCTTTATTTTTTAGATAGTATTGGTTAATTTCTGGTGTTGGTTTTTAGTCCTTTTCTTGTTTTGTTGAAGACTAAATTTTTGTCTATTTCCATTTCTATTTCATTTCATCTCTGCTTTTCATTATTTTTGTTGCGTTCAGTGGATTTCAAAGGAGAAATGCAAAAATGCCTTTATTCCTGGATTTTTAAGTAGATACCCTTGATTCCTTTATAATATAGAAGAGTGTAAAGTCCTTTGGACTGAACCACTTTCGAAGAACAGTACCAGATATCAATCAGGCACTAAGAAATGAAGCTATTCTACTATTTCCATTTATTTTATTCAGCTATACACAGTTTTATGTGAAAGAATTCTGAGCTCCTTCAAGAAGATATTGAATTCAGATAAAAACTGACATGTGAACCATTACTTGCCTGATTTCGTGGAAGACCTCTCAGAGCTATTGCTAAAAAGCTCATCATGAGACCGTCATCTAGAAGTTATTAAATTAATCAGATTAGTGCACAATAGTAATCATCTACTTTTATAGTATTAGGAGCTTCAAAATACTTTCAGCATATGCTATCTAATTTTAGGGTGAACAGAGATTAGAAACACTATCAGGCATGTACTACTTCTTCAAAAACTGCTATTGAATTAACAGACGTTATATTGAATGATACCCAGAAAACTCTTAGAGAACTGCTGAAGGTATGAATTATTAGGTTTACTGTCAACTTGAAACAAATTAATTCTGTTTTGAGTGGAAGTAATATAGCTTAAATAAAAAATTAAAAATGTACAGATTATCTTAAACATGTTATGGAAAAGAGAAGCATTAACTGTGAGTTACTTTAGAGAACTTATTGTAACTGAAAACTTATTTTCTCTATACTTAAAATGAAAATTCTAGTGCCTAATTCTCAGATATGTTGTTAAAAATTTATTTGATGCAAGTCCAATGCTTAAAAAGTGATTATTTTCTTTCTAGAAACTTGGCTTTAAATTAGAGCTAGTTTGAATCAATGGGAGAACTGGTAACTTATGGCCTCCTGCTCTGAATTGCTAATGTCTCTATTGTAGTTCTCTGCATATTATGGATAAGAAAATACATAAAATAAGCATAACTCATATTCCTAGAGACCCAAATTTAGCAAGAAATTCTGTTTATTAAAATATATGCAAATATATTATAAAATAGAAATTTTAAATGGTTTAAGAAAAATTGTTATGCATAATTACTTGACTTGAGGAGAACAGCATATTTTCCCACAGCCCTAAATTGGATTCCCCCACAAGCAGACTCTGAGACAGAGATTGGTGTGTAGGAAATTTATTAGGGAGAGTTTCGTGCATCAGCAAAACATGGGAGAGGGAGGGAGGGATCAACATCTGTGCCACTGGAAGGGAAAAAAGCAGGATAGGACACAGAGTGAAGGTGAACTGTGATGCAGCTTTGGTGGTGGCCTCAGCCAACCCTACAGGGGTTCTGAAGTTACAACGACTCATCAGAGTTGCCCTAAGTTGGGGTGAAGGGCTCAAGCCTTTACATCCCCATGTCATTTAATCTTTGAATTTGGGCTCTGGCGAACCCTGTAGAGGACTAGCTGCTGAGTGGTGCCCATGACAATGTTGAACTTTGCCTGAGCCCTGTGCTCCTGTAAAACAGCTACAGTTAAGAAATCTCCCCACTCTTTGTGTTCCTAGAAGTCACTGACAAAGAACCAGTTTTCCACGTGACTTAAATAAGAATTGTAGATGATACCCTTGTTTACCTATGACAAGACCAGACACAGTCCCTCCAAATTTCCATAGTTTGTCTCCTAAGTAGTTAGCTGAACTGTTTATCTCCACTGACCGATCTAAAAATATCTTCCAACTTGACTCATCTATACTTTAGTCAGACTTTTGCTCCTTTCTCCATGATATTTTAACCATTTCGGCTTAAACAAGCATTAGAATATGGAAGGACCCTTCCTTAACGGGTCTCTCCCAAGAAATGGCTGATCTCAGGGAAAAACATTCTCTGATCTACTGTAGGATCACACCACATGCATGTCCTACTCCCCACACTCAGTTCTTTCTAGATTTGTTTATTTCCCTTACACAAGAAAAGTCATTTCAGCCTGAGCTTTGGAATATTTATAGATCCCGTGGTTGGAGCAATATGTCTACTGTAATAGTCCTTGTACCCCTGTTCCAATAGTCCTCCTCCTATTACAATAGTCTTTTTGAATAATGTCTATCTTTACTTAAGTCCAGATTTATTTATTATTTGACCTTTGTTAGCAGCACCTTGAATGCATAGCAGCTGGAGAAATCTTTTTCTGAAAAGGGTTGGGATGGCACATCATAGCATCTACCACATGCACTCAATTATATTATTTTCAAAGAAAATAAAATTGTTTTTTGAAGCAACTATTTTGAAAGGTCAAATGGAGTTTTGGATTGATCAAATACATTATAATTCTCCTGTAAAATAGCAGAAAATATACATTTTTAAAAGAGTAAAACAAAAGGAGAGATAGAAAATAAGAAAAGTAGCCAATAATGGACAAGAAAATTTGAGAAAATTTTGAATGATAAAAAAAGTGGGGATTTCCAGTTAACCATCACAGATTGATGTTTATCTCCACTCCTTGATGAAACGTTATTAAAAATTTTAAGAAAGGAATAAAAAAGATATACTATCAAAGGCAAAGGAAATGGGAGAGGAGGCAATAGCACACAAGAGATGTCAACAACTTTTTCGAAGATGGAAAATGGACAATGGAAGAGTATCAGAATTAGCAGAGAAGAGGAAACTGAAATTTAAATGTTTTCAGAGGAAGATAATGAGGAGAAGTAAGCAATTTTCCTCAAGAGCCTCATAAAGCCTTGACCAGCAGGGGTAGAGGAATATCTCCAGAGTTGAAAATTAAAAGAGGGACGTATTTTTAACTCACAAGTCTCTTGTTTTCAGGCTGAGGAATGGGCGATGTTTTCACATTAATTCTAGTTGGAATTTGATTAAAATTGTTAACTAGATGCTCTACTTACAGATGCAAGGCTGTATTTGTAAACTCAAGTAGACTCAAAAGTGGATTAGAAAGTCGTTTTCCTAGTAGTATGAATGCAAGGACAGGGGAGTGTACCCGCACTGAATGAAGTTTAAAGTAATGGTGAGAGAAGAACATAGAATTATATCTCGAGGATGGAATTTGATGCTTTTTACATTTTGGACTTATTTGTTATTGCAAGAAAGCAAAAATTGCTATGGATACAAATTAATAATGAATAAATTATAGCATATTTTTACAATTATAATATTATACAACAATGGAAATGAATGAACCATAAATACAGATATAAACAATGTAACATTGAGGAGAAAAAGCTAATAGAAGAATACATTCATATGTTACAATTTATAAATTATTGAAGGCTGTGAAATATTAAACAACATATTGTTTGGGGTGCGTAATACATATGAGGTAAGGCTATAAAGAAAATAAGTGAAGTTTCAGTATAGTGGTTACGTAAGGTTGGAACAAAAAGGGTACAAAGAAGAAAAATAGTATTTTCAAGAGTGCTGATAATATTCAAACTCTTAAAATGGATGGTGTGTAATGCATTATTTTATTGGTTTTTAACCTTATAGAAATGATACATATTTTATAAAATATAAATATTCCACAAAATAAGAAGAAAATAACAAGATATAGAACAGAGACTTTGTATGTAATCAATAGCATAGTTTCAGTCAAGTCCAAGAAATTTGTTTATAAAAGTAGAGTGGGTAAGGAAGAATCTTATTAGTTCTTGACTGTACTGTGATTCATTTGATGAGATTCTATACTTATTACTTAATTGCACATTTAATGCTTTTTAAAACTGAGACGGCATGTACTTTACAAAGGAAACATTACTTATATTTATTTGGATAACTGGTTCAATTAGAGCCTCTCATTTTTGAAAAGATAACATTTCACAATTGAGAAAACATATGCTACAAAAACCTTCAGTTATTCAGGTTGTAGGTTACTTAGTCATTTGCCTCTCATTATTTCCTAAAGTGTTGCTATTTTCCTATCTCATTGCTCTTTATAACTAGTCCCAGGAGGATGTGGAAAGGAAGGCAAGGAAGGTAACACTCAGAATTCATCAGATTTAAAAATTAGTAATGAATCCATCATTAGTGCCTAATTCCAATCAAGAAAATGACTTGGACTCTTTTCTTATCTGCAAAGAGAAACAGGAAAATTTTATTTCTGGACTACTGCCAGACTTCTATTTGTCATTGTATAATCCTTTGCAATGATTTCTATGCCATTGCGGTTTTGAGATTCATTCCCGCAGATGTTGACTCCTGCTTTTACAGACATTTAAACCAAACTATGTCTTCCTAATTTGCATATGCTGTCAACAAGCTGTGCTTCCGTGTAATCCTAGCCAGAGCTTTCCCTCTAGTAAATGGAAGAGTCGAGATGGGGTTTTACTTCAAGTGACTGTGTAACTCAAGAGCTTAACTAATTACGCTATGATTTAAAATAAATCTTTGATGCACCAGCTTAAAGAATTAATATAGTATGAAGGAAAATCACTTTGGGGAAGATGGCTTCATTTCATTGTGTAAGGCTGTGGAATCTGATGTGCAATAAGCTGGCCGACAAACCATTAGAGAACAGGCAGGAATGACATTCAAAGCAAGCACTTCCACAGCCTCATCAAAAATGTGCTGAAATGACAACAGTGAATGTATATTAGAAGTTTAATTTAGTCTCCTAAGTGACCTTGATCATTTGATTGGACCGCACCTAGGATAGTGTTTTGAAGTGTATTTGTGAATGCCTAAAGCAGGAGATGGAACAGAAAATATTGTTCAAAGAGCTACCCTGAAGATTTCTTGGATTAGGAAAGAAAATGAAAAAGACCACTTTGGCTTATTAATAATTCAACGTCTTTCTGATTCTAAAATCTCCTCCAGTTAAAATATTGACTTTCTTTTATTCAGAAAATTTTTATTAGTGCGAGCTCTAAGGCTTAGTGAAATGTTTACAAAGACCATTCCTTTTATTTGTGCTAAAGTTGTGCCTTCCATCACGTCCCTTCTAATTTGTCTGAAAAATCCAGACTGCCTGGCACCTGCATGTAGTAGATCTCTTGTTGTTGGTATTCCTCTCACTTGCTGTCACATTGCTGGTTTTCAGATGTACATTAAGTGGCTCAGATAAAAACCATATGTATATAACCTATAGAGAAATCGTGTAATTTCAAAATAAATTTTTCTGTTAATAAAATCTTCACCCAGAATATTTTAAGTAAATTTTAGTTTCCTGAACTTGTAAGAAGAATAAATCCAAATATTAAAAACATCCCACAATACAACAGGTTTTATTATATTGAAAATCATGAGTACTCTCTTTCATTTACACCCTGAGTCTGAATGTAGGCTTTATCCTTATTTTAATGTACATACATTATAGTGTATGCAAGTATTTGAATAGTTAGATGTTTGTATGCATTGCACACATGGCTTATAAACAATTGGAAAAAGTCTTTCATTCAACAGTAGTTCCCAAGCACTTACTATACCAGGAACTGTGCTATGCGTTAAAGCTTCTTCAATGAACAGGAAAAGGAGCTTACTACCTGGTGGAATTTCATAGACCAGTAAACAAGCAACTGCGGTAGAGAGTGCATGTTGTCACATGGACAAATATAGGGTGTTATTGTGCTGGGGGGGAATTTAACCCAGTCGTGAGGGGTGAGCACAGACCTCCCACAAGATGCAATGTTTACACTGAGTTCTGTAAAATAATTAGAATTAGCTCCAGCAGTATTATGTGGGTTTAGGCTTGGGACCGGGGTGAGTGTCTCATGAGAACAGACTTCCGGAAAGAAAGAATATGTGTTTAAGGACGCTGCAGTTATAAAAGATCATTTTGCATGAGGGCCTTCCCAGCATTTAATAATATGCAATGTTATTTATGTGTAAGTGTAGAAACCTAAAAAGCTATATAGTGCATTACCAAACTTCAGTATTCAATGAGGATGTAGTTCAGTACATAGGAAGGGAGGAGAAGATAACGAGGTGGCTTTTAACCTGAAGCTCATACGGCAGCTATGAAAAACTTTGAATGTCACTCAAGGAAATTCATTGAAAACTTGCTGGTTGTTCTCCTCACTTTCATCCTGTGCTGTAACACTTTGTGTGATTGTATCTTCCTGCCCAGACTGCAAACCTTCTGAGGGTATAATCTGGATCTACTGCTTTTTCGTCTGCCTGCCCAGCCCAGGGTATTCAATGCAGCATAGGGCTAATTTTGAATAAGCAGGTGATTGCACATGGGCAAGTATTTTTGACATGTAAATAAATTAGATATTTCATATTTTTGAAGAAACAATAGCTTATTATGAAATACAATCTCCTATTAAACTGACACTTTTGCTTTAATTTCCTAAAGTCTCAGTAAGGGATATTTGAAAGCTACTCTTACAATTTACTTTTGTTTTTCACTTTCCTATCACTTAATATCAAGTTCTACCTAATTCCAAAGGAGGAAGCATACATCAACAGCGCGTCAGCGATAACTATTTCTAATTCAGTTTCCCTCCACATTGGATATTATAATCTCTTTTATAGATGTTCAGTTCAGTGCAATCCTCAGACAAGTCCAGGCTCACAGCAATGGCAGATCCGATTTGTTTTCCTCAGCCAACCGGGCCTCTATCTGTGTTTATTTTAGGGCACAGAGCTTATATCTGAGAGGAAGTAACCTAAATCTTTCGAAATGCTCTCTTTATCTGTCAGCACTCAGGTATACACACAAATGAAAAACCACAAATAATCACATATATCACAAAGCAATACATGAACTGACAGTTCTGTAAAAATTGGTATTTAAATAACCTTCAAGTGAGTATCTTGATGATTCCATAATATTTCTAGATCAGTATATACTGTTGAACTCCCTGAAGAGGTGATATGTTTTATTCTCGTAAATACTTGATTATGCAAAATAAAAGCCACAAATCCTTTAAATGTAAGGTATAAGCCCCTTTTAAAGAAATTTTAATGTGTTTTGAAATATTTTAATACATCATTGGAATTTTCAAATCTAAAACCTTGTGAAAAAAAAGCAAAGTTTGTAATAAAAACAAAACATTACAGAGGTAGGTGTTTTTAAAGTGAGGATATATTTAAGTGCTTTTATTTCATATTACTAAGTAACACAACTCACTACAATTTCAAGTTGCCTGGAGTTTTCTACATTTCACTTAGATTTCAAAATCTCAAATAAAATATAAAAAGCTGATGTACAATTTTGTAGAAAACTCACTTTCAGGAAATTCCCAAGGGATGATAAAGATTCAGTCTAATCTTTCTTACTTGCATCTACAACCTAGTGTAATAAATATTGATGCTATGGATGATAACATGAAATTACCAAAACCCAGTCAATAAACACACATTGTTCTTGAGTGCACTGAACATAATAAGGAGAGCATTTCATTTTCCAGTAGGAAGTAACTACTGAACATAAATGGCTTAGGGACCTCATCTATGAACTTACATAGCAGAAGCTTGCAAATCTTTCTATTATAGTGCCTTCTACATTGCATTCAATTATGCACTTATTTACCCTTTCCTGAAACTCTTACTACAGCATATGATGCAACACAAAAAAAACCCCTTGGTGTTTTTAAAAATTTGTTTTAATGTATTTCCCATGTAAGTCATGATATCATAAGTAAATTATAATACTGGACTAATATTCTTCATTATTATAGGCACTTCAACAGCATATTGGTGATATTTATATTTATTAGTCTTCTAAATCTAAAGTGTATCCTAATACTTGGCCTCTGGATGATTAAAAATGTAACACAGAAAGAATGAATGGCTAAGAGTGATAATAATTCTTTTTGCATGCATTATTTTATGCAAACCAGTTAATATTTATGGCTACCTCTATGTTGCCCAGTAAGTAAATAAATAAAATATCATTTATTTATTATTTTTACCATTACAAAGGTAATGCGCATTTGTTATGGAATATGCTGAGAGGTAAAAAGGAAAGAAGAAAAAAGTACATTTATAGTCTCATGGCAAAAAGATATTCACTGGCCAACTCTCTTATCCTTTCACTCTCTTGTCCATG
The DNA here is from genome assembly GCF_021613505.1 of Equus quagga. Taxonomy (NCBI): domain Eukaryota; kingdom Metazoa; phylum Chordata; class Mammalia; order Perissodactyla; family Equidae; genus Equus; species Equus quagga. The sequence goes on from NC_060284.1 coordinate 35,582,082, forward strand.
TAAAATTTTACAAGTTTTAAGTCATAGCACATTTATTTATAGTACAAAGCAAATATTTTCCCATAATCATTCACTCAATCCTCCAACAAATATATTCTAGCACCTACTATGTGCCAAGCACTCTTCTGGACACTTGCAATACGTCGGTAAACAAAATAGAAAATATTATTGCCCACATGCAGCTAAAACACCGGCGACTACAAAAATAAATAAAAATAGATAAGTAAATTATATAATGTGTTAGGAAATTCCATAGTAAAAACCAAAGCAGGAGATCAGAGAAGGTGGTTGAGTTTTAAATAAAAAAGATAGTCGGGGCCGGCCCCATGGCCAGTGGTTGAGTTCGCGTTCTCTGCTTCTGTGGCCCAGGCTTTCGCTAGTTCGGACCCTGGGCCCAGACATGGCACTGCTCATCAGGCCATGCTGAGGCGGCTCCCACATAGCACAACCAGAGGCGCTCACAACCAGAATCTACAACTATCTACTGGGGGCTTTGGGGAAAAGAAGAAGGAAAAAAAATGATTGGCAACAGATGTTAGCTCAGGTGCCAATCTTTAGAAAAGGAAAAGATAGTCGGAGACACATCACTGAGCAGGCTACGTTTGAAAAAGAGCTTTAAAGGAAGTGATAGAATGAGTCCCAGAGAAATATGGAAGCAGAAGGACAATTGTAAAAGAACAAAATGGAGGTCAGTGTGGCTGGAGTAGAGGGGACTTGGGAGATTGTACCGAGAATGGAACACAGTAAAACGAGGGTGAGAGGAAGGAGGCCAGGTACAGGCTGTCGAAATAAACCAGGCGAGGGGCCAGACCAGTGGTGTAGTGGTTAAGTTTGCACACTCCGCTTTGATGGCCAAGGTTTTCACTGGGACCCAGGGCGAGGACATGACACCACTTATCAGGCCAGGCTGAGGCAGTGTCTCACATGCTACAACTAGAAGGACCCATAACTAAAATATGCAACTATGCACTGGAGGGATTTGGGGAGAAAAAGCAGGAAAAAAAAAAAAAAGAAGAGGATTGGCAAGAGTTGTTAGCTCAGGTGCCAACCTTAAAAGAAAAAAAAACTCTGCGCATATTTTGAAAATATAGCCAATGGAATTTGATGTTAAAAATAGATTGTAAAAACACAAGCAGCATTAAGGATCACCCTAAGATTTTTGTCCCAAGTAACTGGCAAGATAGAGTTGCCCTCATTGAATTAGGGAAGGTTAGAAAAGGAGCAGATTTGGGGAATAAGATCAGATTTTCAATTTGAACATATTGATATGAAGTGCCTATTAGGCATTCGCACGTATATTTATATTTGCAGATGTAGAATAAGTTGATAGCTAGGGAGAAAGGTCAAGGCTGCATACTAAAATGTGGGAGTCTTCAGCATGCATGAGACAGGTAGAATTCTCCCCAGGAAGTAGCACAAATGTGGAAGAGATGTCCAGGGACTGAGCCCAGGTGCCCATGTTGGGAAAGGAGGGTACACAAAAGAGAATATCAGAAAAAAAGAGCAAGGGAAAGAAGAGGAAAACCTAGCTCTTTTGAAAACCAAATGGAGGAAGAGAAGGGAGAGATCGACTATATCAAACACCATTGAAAGGTCAGTTAGGTGAGGCCTGAGAAGTGAGCATAGGTTTTAGAAACATGAATGTCATTGGCATCAATGGTCATTGTGGTTATGTTGAAGTGATAGAGATTAAAACCCAATTATAGGGTGTTTAAGAGCATATGTAAGGAAAAGAATAGGAGACAGCAAGTAAGAGCAACTTTTTTCTTTCTGTCTTTCTTCCCTTTTTTTTTTTTAGTAGTAGAGGTTCTGCTGTGAAGGGAAGCAAAGGAATGGAGTGGATGCTGGTGGAAAATGTGAGACAAGGGCAAATCAATTAGTCATAGATGTATGGATTTATTTTTGGACTCTCAACTCACTTCCACTCTTATATATATTTATTTTTATGCCAATACCACACAGCTTTGATTATTGTAGCTTTATGGTAGGTTTTGAAGTCAGCATGTGTAAGTCCTCCAACTTTGTGCTTCTTTTTCAAAGTAGTTTTGGTTCTTCAGGGCCAATGAAATGGAAAAACTGGTCCTCAATTTCATTTCTGTACAAAAGACTATTTGAATGTAGATTACGTTGAATCCGTAGGTAGTTTTGGGTAGTATTACCATCTTAGCAATAGTAAGTCGTCTAATCCATGAACAAGGGATATCTTTCAGCTTATTTAGATCTTCTTTAGTTTCTTTAAGCACTATTTTGTAGTTTTCTGTCTCTAAGTCTTTCATCTCCTTTGTTTAAATTTATTCAATAAAATAAAATTTATTTTATTCTTTCGAGTGTTACTGTCTGGAATTGTTGGAATTTGAAATGTTTTCTTAATATCCTTTTCAGATTGTTTATTCTTGATGCATGGAAACACAACTGATTTTTAATTTGTTGATCTTGTATACTGCAACTTTACTGAATTTATTTATTAACTCTGGTAGTATTCTTATGGATTTAGGGGGGGATTTTCTCTGTACAAGATCATGCCTCTTCAAGTAGAGATAGCTTTAATTCCTCCTTTCCAATTTAAATTTCTTTTATTTCTTATTTTTGCCAAATTACTCTAACTAGATCTTCTAGCACAATGGTAAGGAACAGTGATGAAGCAGGTATCCTTGTCTTGTTCCTGATCGTAGGGAAAGATTTCAGTCTTTCACCATTGAGCATGATGTTAGCTGTGGACTTTTCACAAATGTCCTTTATTGTGTTAAGTAAGCTCCCTTCTACCCGGTTTCTATATATAAAATAGAACCATGTATATATATATGAAATAGAAACCATGTAGGGGAAAACTTACTTATAAATGTATGTATGTATATACCTATACCCACGCCTATATCTATGTACTATCCTGTACAGTTTTAATGGATATAGAATTATTCGTTGACAGGTATTTTTCTCCCCTGGCACTTTAAAAAATGTCATTCATATCTCTTCTGGCCTCCATGGTTTCTGATAAGAAGTCCACTCTTAATCTTACTCAGGATCCTTTGTACATGATGAGCTGTTTCTCTTTTTTCTTTTGCTGCTTTCAAGATCCTCTCTTTGTCCTTGGTTTGTGACAATTTGATTATAACGTGCCTTGGTGTGAGTCCTTGTGTTTATCCTTTTCATGTTTATTGACTTCCTCATTATGTAGATTCCTGTATTTTATCAAATTTGGGGAGTTTTTCGGCCATTACTTCTTCAAATATTCTCTCTGCCCCTTTCTATCTCTTCTTCTTCTGGGATTCCCATTATGCATGCATTGATAAGTTAATAGTGTCCCACAGGTCTCTTAGGCTCTGTTCATTTTTCTTCATTCTTTTTTCTTTCTACTCCTGAGACTGGATAATTTTAACTGATTTACCTTCAAGTTGACTGATTCTTTTCTTCTGCCTGCTCAAATGTACTATTAAAATCCTCTAGTTGCTTTTTCATTTCAATTATTGTATTTTTCAGCTCTAGAATTTCTGCTTGGTTCCTGTTATAATTTCAGTGTCTATTGGTATTCTCTATTTGTTCATATATCATTCTACTGCTTTCTTTCAGTTCTGTCAACAGTTTCCTTTAGTTCTTTGAGCATATTTAAGACAGTTGATTTAAAGTCTGTCTAGTAAGTCCAATATCTGTTCTTCCTCAGGGACACTTACTGTTCATTTCTTCTGTGACTGGATCATACTCTCTTGTTTCTTTGCATGCTTCACAATTTTGTTGCTGTTGTTGTTGAAAACTAGCTATTTTGAATATCATAATGTGGTAACTCTGGAAATCAGAATCTTACCCCTCCTCAGGTTTGTTTTTGTTGCTTAATGTAGGCTGTAGCTGTTTGTTTACTGAATTTTCTTAGCTATTTTTGTAAAGTCTGTGTTCTTTGTCATGTGTGTTCTCCGAAGTCTATGGTTCTTTAGTTTATCTTGGCTAGAATTTTGACAGAGATTTCCTTGAATGCCAAGAAGCAAAAGAGAAAGAAGAGAGAGAAGCCTGGCCTTCTCTTTCTATTTACACTGAGCATAAAGATCAGCCAGGGGTAAAAGTTTAGGGTATTCTTGATCTTTTCTGTGCATGTGTCTTGTTCTGTGTGTGTGTGTGTGGTTCTCTACATTCCTGAGTACACAGTATTCATGGGTACTTTGAAATGTCCTAATTTCCCAAAGAATCTCTCCCAGCCTTTCTTCCCAGGCTTTCAGTGTTCTGTTGTATGTGATTGAGACATCTCAACCACAATCCTTTGTCCCTAGTGACCAGGTATTTTTTCTTCACCTTCCAACATTTTTGAGGCATGTCCTTTGCTTTTCTGCCATTAGCGAGTTCTGACTTAGGTAAAACAAAGACAGGCACCTGCATCAGTACTTCAGGCAGCCCACAGACAGCATAGAACAGAAACACACACACTTATTTGCAAATTAGGTCTGCTCTTCTGCCTCCAGAACACACTGGGAACATAGGTTGCCCTCTTTAAGACCACAACTTATCTTTGGGGGTGGAGAGGAAGGCAGGCATATAAAAATGCCACAAAGTTTTTTTTTGTTTGTTTAAAGATTGGCACCGGGGCTAACAACTGTTGCAATCTTTTTTTTTTTGTCTGCTTTTATCTCCCCAACGCCCCACCCCACCCCCGTACACCTTTGTATATCTTAGTTGCACATTCTTCTAGTTGTGGGATGTGGGACGCTGCCTCAACGTGGCCTTACGAGCAGTGCCATGTCTGCGCCCAGGATGTGAACCCTGGCCGCCGCAGCAGAGCGCACGAACATAACCACTTGGCCACGGAGCCGGCCCCTGCCACAAAGTTTTTATACCATTTTCAAGTTGCTTTTTTCTTGATTCAGCATGAGCTTGATTTTTTGCCATTTCTATAGAGAGATGTGCCCACAGGGCTGCCAACTGTGCCATTTTCTCAGAAATTCATCTCCTTCTACTTTTTTTTGGTTAGACAAGAATAATGTCATCATCTGAAAAAAAACAAAAAACATCTGAGATTAAGTTTTGGAGTTTGGAGCCAGGGTATAAAGTGTGAAATAGAATCTTGAAGACTGAGAGAATCAATATAATGGAAAGCTATACGATCATCTGAAACCCTTAGCGCCCTATTAAGTTCATTGTCACAAGTTTAGAGTGAAATCAGTTAGTGTAAAGTATATTGTTCTTCAGTCACAGATGTCATGCATGGTATATGGAAAGAGAGAGATTTGAACCAGGATTGAGTTTTTGATGAAAAGAGTATGATGAAGCAAGTGAGAGAAAAGAACTTAATTTTCCATGCAGGGAGGTAACTGCAATGAATAATTAACTGAGGAGTTTAAGTTGGGTAAGGAAGAAAATTAATACATGAAAGTTCAGAGAGAGAACAAAAATGTTGAAGATCAATGCATTTTATACTTCAGTGGGGTCGTAAGATTGTTGGATTCAGGCCTAAAGAGAGGAACCTGAGAAGATTGGAGGGTAGTTGGAAAGTTGATATTTCAAACAGAGATTATGGAGGAGGTACAGTTATTAGTAACACTATCTCTTATTATTTGAACAATTGGCCAAAGCTTCCAAAGTGCTTATACGCACTATTTCAACCTCATCGTGTCACCTTTCCTCCCATTTGTTTACTATGCTTCAGCCATACTGGCCAGTTTTTTCTTCCTTGAATACTCGACATTCTTTTCTCTCATAGGCCCTTGACCTCACTTCCTCTTCAACATGGAATACCCTATGTCCAAATGTTTAAATGAATGGCTGCAAACAAAACAAAACAAAACACAGAAATGTTTTCTTTGATCATCCAACTTAAAGCTGTCTTGACTCAATTACTCTTCTTATCCATGCACATGCACACACACACACACGTACACACACTTTTTTTCTATGTCACTCTGTTTTACTTTCTTTGAGTAACTTATAATGATCAAAGTTTATCTGGGATATTTATTTACTTATAATTTTCTGTCTTTCTTTCTATATACTTCTGTAAACAGAATTTTAGCCCTTGATTAGCAAAACCCTGTCCATTTGAGTTCTCTACACATGACAAATAGAGCAGCAGGAATGAATAAAGAAGTTAAAGAATGTAAAAGTTTGAAAAATTTATACTCCTGCTAACAGTGAATGAGTATGCCCCTTTCATCACATCCTTGATATAATTTTCCATTTTCATTTGAAAAATTGTGGCTAATTTATGAAATAATAAATGGTATCATGTTGTTTCCACAGTGATTTTTTTTGTGTTCGCAGAAATATGAACTACCACCAAAAATCTGGTTAGAGTCTGAATTATCTGGAATATGCTTCTATATATACACACATATTTACTGTATTTCATATACAGTGAGAAGTTAAGCTTACTGCATGGTTCTTGTAAAAACATTTTTCACTACTTGTAGAATTGCTGTTTTTCAAATGTGCTATAGGTTATATAATTGAGCTAATACCTGCAATACATTTCTTTTGATTTTTTTTAAGCAAAGGTATTATATAACATGAATCTGGTAGAATTCATAGACTTCTCTTCTAAGAAGAAAACTTTTATTGTTTTTGAATATCACCTCACTTCTTGTGTTTTGATGCTTTTGTTTTAGAAAAAAAAGGCAGAGTCTTTTATAGTCATTATTCACAGGGATAGATGAGTTTGAAAGTAGGTTTTTATTGCCCACTTGAATTTAATGGATTCCAGCACATAAGAGTGAAATAGAGTTTACACTGTGTCCTTTACATCAGCATTAAATTGGTAAGACTCACAGGACTCTCATGTGATGGCTTTGCTTGGCAATATAAAATATGATCTTTGAATTATGTCTGACCCCTTACTGATCATGCCTAGATGAAAATTCAGCCTTTCAAACTAATAAAATCTCATAGTCTAGACATTAATGTCTCATGTTAAACTGATAATGAGGGTTATGAAATCTCTTCTGGAAGATCCTTAGTTTTCGTTCAGACTTGGTAAATGTTGGGTCAGATTGCCTACTACTCAAACTTATTTTAGTTATTTTCTGATACAGACTCTTATTTTGCTAGAATTTGAGTCAAATGACTGCATGATCAACTATATTTGTGTGATGAACCCCAAAATTAAAATGTTTCTACATTACCAATATAGAAATCATTTTACAATATTAACATAATTATCAATAACAGTCTGGATTCATAGTCCATAATTTCAGATTCAGAACACACAAAAAAGTTTGTCCAATAAAAATTGCAAAATCATAAAATCTTAGAACTAGAAGAATGTTTGGGGGAAGATCTCTGAAATAACATCAAGTGTGTGAAGTAATAGATCATTGTAAAGCAATTCAATTTATCATCAAAAAATTACTTCACAAATTTGCTGAACATATTTGAAAGGTGATCCTAACACTGTTCTTTTTATGTTAGACTCTCATTTTATGATATTTTTGTTATATATTGACTGTTATAGAAATAGGCTGTTTCAAGAGGAAATTCTATTTATAGCTCAAGAGACCTTTTTTTGTAAAAATTATTCATGAGGAATGTCTTTCTATCTCCTTATGTCATCATCCAATTCTCTCAGAAAGGCCTTGTAATTTTCATTATATAGGTCCTTCACTCCCTTAGTTAAGTTTACCCCAAGGTATTTTATTCTTTTTGTTGTGATTGTGAATGGTATTGTATTCTTGAGTTCTTTTTCTGTTGGTTCATTACTGGAGTATAGAAATGCTACTGATTCATGCAAATTGATTTTATACCCTGCAACTTTGCTGTAGTTGTTGATTACTTCTAACAGTTTTCCAATGGATTCTTTGAGGTTTTCTATATATAAGATCATGTCGTCTGCAAACAGTGAGAGTTTCACTTCTTCCCTCCCTATTTGGATTCCTTTTATTCCTTTTTCTTGCCTGATTGCTCTGGCCAGGACCTCCAGTACTATGTTAAATAAGAGTGATGATAGAAGGCATCCTTGTCTCATTCCTGTTTTCAGGGGGATGGGGTTCGGTTTTTGCCCATTGAGTATGATGTTGGCTATGGGTTTGTCGTATATGGCCTTTATTATGTTGAGGTAGTTTCCTTCTATGCCCATTTTGTTCAGAGTTTTTATCATAAATGGCAGTTGGATCTTGTCAAATGCCTTCTCTGCATCTATTGAGATGATCATGTGGTTTTTATTTCTCAGTTTGTTGATGTGGTGTATCACGTTGATTGATTTGCGGATGTTGAACCATCCCTGTGTCCCTGGTATGAATCCCACCTGATCCTGATGTATGATTCTTTTGATGAATTGCTGAATTCTGGTTGCCAAAATTTTGTTTAGAATTTTTGCATCTATGTTCATCAGTGATATTGGCCTGTAGTTCTCTTTTTTCGTGGTGTCCTTGTCAGGTTTTGGTATCAGCGTGATGTTGGCCTCATAGAATGTGTTAGGAAGTGTTCCATCTTCCCTAATTTTTTGGAATAGCTTGAAAAGGATAGGTATTAAATCCTCTCTGAAAGTTTGGTAGAATTCCCCAGGAAAGCCATCTGGTCCTGGGGTTTTATTCTTTGGGATGTTTTTGATTGCTGTTTCAATCTCTTTCCTTGTGATTGGTCTGTTCAAATTGTCTGCCTCTTCTTGAGTGAGCTTTGCGAGATTGTAGGAGTCCAAGACTTTATCCATTTCCTCTAGGTTAACCATTCTGTTGGCATATAGTTTTTTGTAGTATTCTCTTATAATCTGTTGTATTTCTGCAGAGTCTGTTGTTATTTCTCCTCGCTCATTTCTGGTTTTGTTTATTTGAGCTTTCTCCCTTTTTTTCTTTGTAAGTCTGGCTAGTGGTTTGTCAATTTTATTTATCTTCTCAAAAAACCAGCTCTTTGTCTCATTGATCCTTTCTACTGCCTTTTTTGTTTCAATAGTATTTATTTCTGCTCTGATTTTTATTATTTCTCTCCTTCTGCTGACTTTGGGCTTCATTTGTTCTTTTTTCTCTAGTTCAGTTAGGTGTGCTTTAAGGTTGCTTATTTGGGATTTTTCTTGTTTGTTAAGATGTGCCTGTATTGCGATGAATTTACCTCTTAATACAGCTTTTGCTGTGTCCCATATGAGTTGGTATGGCATGCTATCATTTTCATTTGTTTCCAGGTATTTTTTTTTCCTTCTTTAATTTCTTCAGTGATCCATTGCTTGTTCAGTAGTGTGTTGTTTAGTCTCCCCATCGTTGTGCCTTTCTCAGCTTTTTTCTTGTAATTAATTTCTAGCCTTATAGCACTATGATCTGAGAAGATGCTTGTTATTATTTCAATTTTTTAAAATTTGTAGAGGCTTGCCTTGTTTCCCAACATATGGTCTATCCTAGAGAATGTTCCATGTGCACTTGTACATGGATTGAAAGAATAAACATAGTTAAAATGTCTGTTCTACCTAAAGCAATCTACAGATTCAATGCCATCCCAATCAGAATCCCAATGACATTCTTTACAGAATTAGAACAAAGAATCCTAAAATTCATATGGGGCAACAAAAGACCCCGAATTTCTAAAGCAATCCTGAGAAAAAAGAACAAAATGGGAGGCATCACAATCCCTGACTTCAAAACATACTGCAAAGCTACAGTAATCAAAACAGCATGGTACTGGTACAAAAACAGGTGCACAGATCAATGGAACAGAATTGAAAGCCCAGAAATAAAACCACACATCTATGGACAGCTTATCTTTGACAAAGGAGCTGAGGGCATACAATGGAGAAAAGAAAGTCTTTTCAACAAATGGTGCTGGGAAAACTGGAAAGCCACATGTAAAAGAATGAAAATTGACCATTATTTTCACCATTCACCAAAATAAACTCAAAACGGATCAAAGACCTAAAGGTGAGACCTGAAACCAAAAGGCTTCTGGAAGAAAATGTAGGCAGTACACTCTTTGACATCAGTATTAAAAGGATCTTTTCGGACACCATGCCTTCTCAGAGAAGGGAAACAATAGAAAGAATAAACAAATGGGACTTCATCAGATTAAAGAGCTTCTTCAAGGCAAATGAAAACAGGATTGAAACAAAAAAACAACCTACTAACTGGGAAAAAATATTTGCAAGTCATATATTTGACAAAGGCTTAATATCCATAATATATAAAGAACTCTTGCAACTCAACCACAAAACATCAAACAACCCAATCAAAAAATGGGCAGGAGACATGAACAGACATTTCTCCAAAGAAGATATACTGACGGCCAATAGGCACATGAAAAGATGCTCATCATCGCTGATCATCAGGGAAATGCAAATCAAAACTATACTAAGATATCACCTTACACCCGTTAGAATGACAAAAATATCTAAAACTAATAGCAACAAATGTTGGAGAGGTTGCGGAGAAAAAGGAACCCTCATACACTGATGGTGGGAATGCAAACTGGTACAGCCACTATGGAAAACAGTATGGAGATTCCTCAAAAAATTAAAAATAGAACTACCATACGATCCAGCCATCCCACTACTGGGTATTTATCCAAAGAGCTTGAAGTCAGCAATCCCCAAAGTCCTATGCACCCCAATGTTTATTGCACCACTGTTTACAATAGCCAAGACGTGGAAGCAACCTAAGTGCCTATCAACAGACGAATGGATAAAGAAGATGTGATACATATATACAATGGAATACTACTCAGCTGCAAAACAGAACAAAATCATTCCATTTGCAATAACATGGATGAACCTTGAGAGAATTATGTTAAGTGAAATAAGCCAGAGAGAGAAAGATAATCTGTGTATGACTCCACTCATGTGAGGAATTTAAAATTATGGACTAAGAACAGTTTAGTGGATACCAGGGGAAAGGTGGGGTGGCGGGTGGGCACAAAGGGTGAAGTGGTGCACCTACAACATGACTGACAAACATTAATGTACAATTGAAATTTCACAAGATTGTAACCTATCAATAACTCAATAAAAAAAAATTATTCATGAGGTTATGTGGAGAATGATAATGATAGGTCTTTAACGAATCAAAGATAAAAGACTACACAAGATAGGAGACTGAGTTAAAGAAACCACATATTTCAAATGATGGATTGAAAAAAGTGTTAGTACGGGGCCGGCCCGGTGGTGCAGCAGTTAAGTTCACATGCTCCGCCTCTCACCGGCCCGGGGTTCGCCAGTTCGGATCCCGGGTGTGGACATGGCACTGCTTGGCATGCCATGCTGTGGTAGGCGTCCCACATATAAAGTAGAGGAAGATGGGCACGGATGTTAGCTCAGGGCCAGGCTTCCTCAGCAGAAAGACGAGGACTGGCAGCCGTTAGCTCAGGGCTAATCCTCCTCAAAAAAAAAAAAGAAAGAAAGAAAGAAAAAAGTGTTAGTACACAGCACACTAAATAAAATAATCAAAATTCAATAAAGTCGTAAGCCTTGAGCAGTCACTGCTAATTAATTGGATTTGCTTGCTTTCAGAACTCAGTTTAGTAGAAGAGAAAGGAGCATAGATAGATACTTAAAACACAGTGTTAGAATATTTGTCAAGGATGGCAGACTGGCCACATGAAAGTGTTAACTCTATCTCCTGAGTCCATATTCAAATGATTGCAAAAGTATTGTGTTTTAAAGTATAAACTCTATTCTGAGAACAATAAAGGGGAAGCACCATGGGATAAAATATATCTACACAATTTGGGGGAAGAAAAAGAAAAGAAAGTAGTTCTATAATAGATTTAACAGATAGAATTCATAAGTTAGTATTCTGGAAATATTACTCATCTGATTTACATACGTTTATATATTCCTTGCTAATTTTTAATGGCTCTGATAAATCTGTCAATGAACAACAACTATTGTTCCAAATATCCAAACTTAATTTAGCAATTCTCTTTTAAGTTTTCCTGGAAATCTCCTTCCCATTGCCTTTTCCCCTGTTCAAATTTGGAATGGCAGTTCTCTAGGTCCGGTCCAAACACAAAAACAGTTTAAATATAAGTCTGAAAAAGGAAGTCAATATAGGGAACTAAGGTAAATTAATATCCTGGAGAAATAAGAGTCTATTGCATCTCTGAAACAAGAATGAGTACTTTTGAGGAATAATAAAATATAGTAAAGAGCTCTTATAAAATATGTATATATATATATATATATATATCATTGACTAAGTAGAGGGAAAATCAATAGACAATTTGGAAGAAAAAGTTAAGGACATCTTTCAGAAAGTTGAACAAAACACAAGGATATAAAAATGTGATTTTAAAAAAAGCCAGAGCATCAATCCCCAAAATAAAATACCAAATAGAATTTAGCAATATAGATAAGAGAGGAAATGAAGAGGGAAAATTAGCAGACATCTATTACAAGAAAAATTTCCAGAAATGAAAAGGCTGACCAAATGCTCACTTGGTCAAGAAGAACACACATCTAGATGCATTATGGAAAACTTGAAAATATCAAAGATAAGAGAACACCCTAAAAACTTCCAGAGGGAAAAAGAAACCGATCAGCTGCAAACAATACCCAGATCACCATCAGACTTACTATTAGTAAGAACTGACAGTAGGAAATAGGGAAGAAAGACAATCAAAGGACAAGGGAAACATTGTTTCATTCCCAGCCAAGCTGGGAAATTAAATCAATCATGTATGAGAACCAAGCAAATACATTTCCGATAATCTAAACTTTAGTTCCTTTATATCTTTTTTAAAAAAGTCTTTTGAGCATATACACCAGCAAAAAACAAAAGGAAAGTAAACAGGGAAGATGAAGATGTGACATCCAGAAAATAATCCAGATTCATTCATAAATCTGCCTAGTTGAGGAGTAACACCTTATTCCAGGATAGCATTTTTGTAGAGGTTTAAAATGCAATTACTCAGATTATAAAATGGAAACAAAGGACATCCACAAATGAAAGTTTGTGTAGGCATCAAACACAAATAGGATGGTTAATTCCTTTGAAAAATAAATGGGATGACTAATTTCTTTGAAAAACCTGATAATATGGTAAGAAGAAGTGGTAGAATAAAGTAAAAGAAAATTCATTCAGCTATGACTATGATCAAATTCTGTTTGAATTTTATGAAGTCCCAATATTTTCTCTATAGTGAAGGAAATGTAAAAATAGTATTTTACTTCAGTATTCATTGGAAAAATATATAGGTTGGATCAATTTATATGTGAGTTATAAGGACAATGATTAAATAATGGAATGTGAATTTGGTCAACGTTGACAAAATATAAGTTGCAGGTATAAATTATAGAGGTTGAAAGATAGAAGTGATTAATGAGGTTGGGGAGGACATATGGGAGCTCCAGAGTTCACATCTCATAAAATTAGAAGATAAAAGATATGGTCTATAGTTGATGGAATGAAAAGCAATTCTAGTATGTTATTTGAAGTTCTTGGGAAAACCAGTGTAGTTGCCAAGAGCAACATTATAAATAGGTTTGTCCAAAACAGTACCATCCACTTAGCAGGCTTTCACTCTCAGAAGTGTACCAATATAAACAATACATAACGTGATACTTAAGTGAAATAAACTAAGATAAATAGGGGAATAAATGACAAAGTTTAATATAAATATTATTACCCACAGTAGAAATTTAAGTAGCCACCAGAAAGCTGACAGTAAAAAAGATGGAGAGTATGAACAATGTAACTGCTGGGATGGGGTGCTTTTTATTTCATTATAAGCTGCTTTTGCTATTTTACTTTTTATCCAGTGTAATTTTTAGTCTAAAATAAAAATATATGATGGTAATTGTCAAGGATAAGGAGAAAATGGAAATCTCAGATGCTGTTGGTAGAAGTGTAAAATGGTACAACCAGTTTGGAAAATGCTTGGTTAGTTTCTTTAAGTAGAGTATAAATACATCTTATTTCCAGAAACCCCACTTCTAGATATGGAACATGCTAGAAATAGTTATAAGACATGGGCAAGAATATTTATAGGAGCATTTTTGTAATAATACAAAATATGAAACAGCAATTCTGTTGACTTCTGAATAGAAATAAACTGAGATTTGTTTATTTCATCAACTTTCATCCAGCAAGAGACAACCAAGAGAGAACTACAGTTAGCAGTATGGATGAATATCAAAAACATAACATTAAGTGAAAGAAGCTAGACGCGAAAGTTTACATAATTGATGATTCCATTTCATAGTTCAAACAGGCGAAACTACCCTATAGTATTAGACATCAGGATTTGGTTACTTTCAGGGAGAAGGTAATAATGACTTGAAAGGGACACAAAAGTACTGTGCTGTGCTTGTACTGTACTTTATTTCTTTATTTGGATAGTATTTACATAGATATTTTCACGACGTGATAACTATACACTGATGATTTGCATATTTTTCTGTATATATGTTAAATCTCAATAAAATATTTCTCTAGAATAAAATATAGCAATTTGGATGAACAAAGTTTTGAGACAGAATAATAAATAACTGACTAGAGGAATGTTTGAGTAAATGACAAGTAGAAGTGTTCCAGGACAAGAGAGAAAGAGATGAGAAACCAAACAGAGGGAATCATGTTCAAAGAGAGATCATTGAGAAGAAATTGCTAAGTCCATCAGGGTTCAGTAGCTAAATTCTGATCATAAAAAAGATGGCTGCAAAAAACCTAAAAGCATCTCAACTGGGAATTTTTCCAGAAAATATTTGATCCAATAATTTGATATGTTATATTTTTTAGATTTTATTTTTATTTTTTTTGGATTTAGAGAAAATCCAGAGACTTGGGCCTTCACTCTCCCGCAGTTCTTTCTACCTAGCCTGAACTATGTCACTATCAAATCAGAGTTAGTGTTCTTCACGATTAGCCCATCAATGGATCAGAAGTCTGTGGAAAATGAAGTTGAGAGAGTCTTGGCTCCATTTTTCACTAGCCTAATGAGGTGAGTGATAGACTCTGAAAGAGACCAGTCAGCTGATTTCTTGGCAAACCATCATTAGGAACTCCTCATTAGCGTGTCTCACTCAATCTTTCCTAGCAAGAGGTGATCTGAATTTTCAGTCTGACCATTTATAAGTAATCTAGTCAGGGGTTGCTCACAACTAATATGTCTCTATTTCCTCTCTTCCTGGTGGATTACTATCATAATGAAGTACATATGTTTGTATTTCCTAAAAACGACAGCTATCTCCCAGGTAAGTTTCATTTGCAATATTTATATCAGTGAAAAAGTCACTCAAGATCATTCTTTTCACAGATCATTTCTGAACTTTTGGATGTTAGAAAAGGAATCCTGTGATGAGGCATATGAACTAAGAAATTGGGAAGAGGTAATTCTTCTCTCCTTATAGTCAGTTAGTAATGTTTTGCTTTCTTATCCACTACAGGCTCCTGTAGTCCTATTCAGTCTAAGAAGTGAGACTTAAAGGAAGCTACAGGATTATTTAGTGAACATTTCCTTTGGGGTTTATGTGTTTTCTCAAGACTTTTGCTATTTCAAGCCTTCTCTGACCACTGCCTTCTTACATGTGGTTAAATCTGGTGACCATAAACTCTTCCAAATTCCTGTTCTAACAATAGCAAAATTATTTTTTATGAAATTTATTATCTTTCTGTTAGAATAGTCCCTTTTACCAACTCTCCCCAGCCTCCAAATAGCTACCACTTGCAGTGGGAAGGAGAGAGGTTGAGAGGTATTTACATAAGGTATGGATATTTGCATTTTACTCACCCAGTTCCTATATATCTACTTCCTTGTTGCTAAGAGAACAGATGACCTTTTTTTCAGTAACATCTCCTCTCTCAAAGAAAGCAGTTTCACTTTGGTTGGAACCAATTCTTCCCCAAGGTTCACTAGCCCTGTGGTAACTTCTCCTAGAGGTTTTAATGAGGTTTGCCCTTCTGTTTTATTTTCTGTACTAAACTATTTTGTACTGCTGCCACAGGCAGTTTAATAACAGGTGAGCTTCACCCCTAGGCTGATTGTATTTCAGCAGAGGTTGATGGGATCTCTGTGTGTCGGGTTGTTAAATCTGTGAAAAGTTATGTGGTCTTTCAAAGTGAAAGTCAATACATCAAGGCAACATAGTTCTCCTTTTCTTGTTTATGGACCTTTTTATATCTTTGTTCTGGACAGCTCTGAAATACCAAAAGTGACTGCTTTCTTTCCTCCACTCACATATGGCCATCAAATATGCAAATACGAAAATTATCAAAGTAAGATATACTTGTCTTCAGCTTTGCAACCTTCGCAAGGAACTTCACTTCACAATGTAGCGCCACCATTTAGACCTATGGGAGATAATTAAACTGCGGTTTCAATGCTTTAAACTATATTCACAGTTAGCGAGTTCTTGAGGTCTCATTCTAATCTCTTTCTTCAACATTCTCCAGAATTCAAGGTACTTTTATTAAATGTTTGCAGACGTATATGTTTTATCCAAACATTTTTCCTAAATCTGAGTCATTTCAGACTTCCTGTCTCCCTCAGAAACCTACTTAATACAACACGGCACATCAACAAAGTTTATACTTGGGGCTGGCCTGGTAGGGTAGTGGTTAAGTTTGCATGCTCCACTTTGGGGGCCACCCAGGGTTCTTGGGTTCAGATCTCCAGTGTGGACTTATGCACTCCTTATCAAGCCATGCTATGGCGGCATCCTACATATAAAATAGAGGCAGAGGGGCACGATGTTAGCTCAAGACCAAACTTCCTCAGCAAAAACAGGAGCATTGGAGGCAGATGTTAGATCAGGGCTAATCTTTCTCAAAAAAATAAATAAATAAAAAGAGTGTTTCTACTTATTTGGTTATATTTTATATTTAAATGCATAATACCATTTTGCTCACTTACTTGATATTTATTAGATACAAACTATGTGCCTACTATGTAATCAGTTAAAGAATTGAAAAATTGAACTGTAAAATTACCTTGGAATGATAACACTTTCTCTTTTGTTGAATTGTTTTTCTACTTTCTGATTGCACCATTCCTGGAATGTTTGAGATCAATACACCATTATATTATATATTTGATAAGGACTCCAACCCCTAAAGCCAATTCTATGAATCTCAATTGATTGTCTGGCTTTCTAAGTTATGATTCTATACTTCAGGATAGTTTAAAAACCTCCCATATTATTAAAAGTTACGTTTGGCTTCCAGACTATATACCTCCTTGCCATATTACTGCTTAGTTTTTTCTATCATCTTATAACTGAATTATTGCAATAGCTGCCTAAAATATCTTCCTAATTCCATTCTTTCAACCCTAGTGCAATGGAAAACATTAGGATTGGTTAACCAGATGTTTTATTCTGACAGCTTCCTCCCTCACCCACAGAGCTGGACTCTGAGGAGCCATACTTCTGCCTAATGGCCCTGCTAGTGATTGGTCCGGCAGTGGACACATGACACAAGATGGCCTATCAGATTCTCTTTCGCTAGCATTTTGAATGTTGAACGTAGAGATTTGGTACCTAAATCGTTTTAATGACAGCGTGTTAGAAAGTCATATCCATTAACTCTCTTAGTTGAGTTCTTCACAAATATCTTAATTTCTATACTTCTCACAGCTTAGTTTTTCAGATTATCCTTGGATTACATAAAATACCCTGATGCTTGGCCAATGGGTCCTTTTGCTTGACCTAAGAGGAGTTGATTTCTGTTAGATAAAAAAAAAAATAAAATAAAAATAAAACCCTAGGACTCAAATCTATTCTCCTAATATTGCCATAAGAGTGATCTATCGAAGATAATAATTCTCAATCAAGGCTGCACTTCAGATATGTTTTGATAACTTTTTTCAAAATACATAGTCCTTGATTCCATATTTAGGGATTTTGATTTAGGGTGAGGGGTGAGACCCCATTGTTCTCATATGCACCTGAGGCTACTAACCACAACCTGAAATATAATTCTGACCGTGTCGTTTACTGCTTGTGGCTGATTTTAATAGCGGCCACAAATCTTTGCAGCCTCTCCCTTCAAGAAATGGATTCCCTTTCCCACTCCCTGAACCATATCTTGTCCACCATTGGGACTTGATTTGAACAGTAAATGACAGTGCACCAGTATATCTACATCACATTCAGTGATAAAAATCTAAGTTCTTTAACTTGAAGTAAGACTACTCATTATTTACCTTATTTTTTTCTTTAACTGCATTGCCCGCTATGGCTTGATGCTTACTTTGCTTCCTAGTAACATCAGATTGTTTGTAATATAGCATGATATTTACGCCTTATGCTGTTTCCTTTAAACTAACTTTCCTTCCAACATTATTTAAGAAGCCGGATGTTGTTTCATCCAAAATGCCTTCCTTGAAACATAAAGTTAGATGACAAGCCCCATATCAGTTCTCACATACCACATTGGTCTATGTCCATGTTAACACTTAGTGCCTTATATTATAATTATTCTGGAGCTGGGATTGGAATCTCTAATTAGATTGCAGCTCCTTAAGGACAGGGGCTATGTTTAGTCATCTCTGTGCTTGGCACAAAGTCAATTATGATGCGTTTGTTAAACGAAACTGTTATGAAATTTGGTGATCTGTAATTTAAAATGTAAAGACTTAAGGAAAATGGAGGAATACATTTACATTTATTGAGCCACTGCTACAATCCAGGAAGTATCATGGGAACTTTGCGTGTTACCACATGGAGAATGAATATTCATTCAGTTCTCTATATGCTATATGGCAGGACTGCTTAGCTTCTTTCACATACACGGACACTATCATTTTCCACAACTCTGCTGACTGGTGGCCTGGCAGTTCAGTGTATCTCATGGGTCAAGGCTTGTTAAAGTATAATTGGCTAATATACGAGGAGGCTGGCAGGAACAACGATACTGAATACTTCTCTATCGTACTAGAGGCTTGGAGGAGTCAGCTCTCCCTAGCCACTTGAGTCCCAGGAAAGTTCATCAAGAGTCTACATGCTATCCTCGAAAGGGTGGTGTAAGTTACCTTGATTCTGATAAGGATGGAGAAAAGATCATCATTTGTTGAATGGTCTTTGTTCAGCCACATATTAAAGTGAGAATTATATTTCCTGCACATTGTCACACACACAGATAGGTGAGACCACAGCAAAACTGAAAGCACCAATTAGAAGTCTACTAAACTCTTTTTGGCTTATTTTATTACTTCTGCTATCACTACTGCTACTAGTAGTAATAATAATATGCTAGGCCTATTCCAGCATATTTTTACGTGTGGTCATGGTGCATGTGAGTTAAAACATTTTGAATAATCAATTTCTAACAAGAACATTGGTAAAATAGAAGAAATGGTTCAAAGTGTAAAACTCATTGATTTAGTCTTCAAAATCTATGTCTAATATACCCTGTCATAAATTTTAAAAGTATAGAATTTTTTAGAAAGTTAATTCAAATAAACATATTGGCGTCAATTACTTTGGAAATAAACATTCATTCATTCTCTAGGGCTGACATAGGGACAAGACATCAAACTGGTTGAAAGGAAATTTTAATATTAATCTCATAAATATATAGTACAATAAATTGCAATTCTATAAACATTAAATACAAGTTCACCATTAAAATATTATTTTAACTGTAATTCACATATTACTTTTTACTCGAGTGCTAGTTGAAGTCAAGTCTTACATTCTTTGAGGGATGAAAACTTGAGAATATTTTTCCTAAGAAATTGAATGTTAATTTGCCATTTAAACTATATATATTTCCTCAATGGTTATTTTGTTTATAATCCTTGAAGTTGTTATAATCTCTTCTCTTGAATTAAATGCCACTTTGAAGGTTTTGCCTCGAAATGCTCATGTTTGCTTTAGCTTATACAAGCTTGTTGTCTCTGCAAGTGGTGTCTTCACATGGGCATCAGTGTTTCATTCTTGACCAGCCAAGGAGTAGTTAATAATGTGTAACACACTGAATCTTGTTTTCTCCACATCTGAAATTAAAGTAAAAATGAATGGAAGTACTTCTTAATCTTACTTTTATGAAGATTAGGCAAATTATCCCTGTAATTTAATACCTGAATTTCACATTTAATGACAATGTAAATGTATATATTTGAAAAATTATAACCAAGAATATTAACTCTGTTTATATACATCAATTTAAGTATTAAATTTAAGAATTAAATTGATGTATATATAATTTTTGGTGTTTTGAAATGAAATAACACTAATTCTAACAATGATTTAAGGTAAGTTTAAATTTGTTCCTTCAAGGATAATCTTTTAGTTTTTATGGAAGAGTTTCAAGTATGTGAAGGATGCAGTATGTTACAATAAGATCATTAGCGTATTAATCTGTATGTAGAGATGATGCATTTTGAAAAGTACATCTTCTCAATGTTTTTATAATTCATAAAAGCCTAACTAAATAATCAACCGTCCTTTAGAAAGTCTAATTGAGAATTCATGAACAAACTTTGTCAGCCACAGTCCCTATATCTCTTCCCTCTCTTATTGCAGACTAAAAGTCATGGGTTGTATTTTTCAAACTGAAAAGCCATAATGATAAAAATAACTGTGTAATAACCAGTAAATTTGAAAATATGTAGCTATTTCTTTTTGAAAGGAAATATTTGCAACTTGCCTGCGAATATCAATACTCCCTAAATTGCTTTTAAAGTCTGTATGTGTGATTTACGTCATCAAGCTTCATGTTTTAGAGCATAAACTTGCTTATAAATTTATTTATAAGGCACTAGGGGAGGATCCTACAAAGTTAACTGACTTCCAAGAAGCTTGCAATGGAAGCTTGGAGTCAAGGAAATACATCCTGGGCGGATCGAGAGAGAGGAGAGGAAGGGGCTTGGGGAACATATTTTGCAAGTAGATAAGGAAAAATGATATTGGTTACTTATCTATGAAAATAGACCAATGTGGGAAAATGCAAGCAAATAATAAATGGGACCTAGATTCAAGTACTGGTTCCACAACTAATTAGCTGCGTGACTTGAAGTATATATTTCATGTTTCCGGAAATCAGTTTCCTCATATCTTCTGTGTGAAATGAAGAAGTGGCACTGGGTTTATATCTGAACTCCCTTCTAGCAATAATACTGTCTGCTCTGTGAAGCAAATATCAATCTCATCGCATAATTTGAAATTTTCTACATTTGAAGTTTAGGTTTATCGACTTTCCTTTTTGTTAACTTATCTGAACAAATTCATAATGATAGTGAATATCTAAGGGTGAGATTTGATACATATTTCAACTAAACACTAAGAGAACATTTTAACTCTCTCCTCTTAGTTTTATCAAAAGGAAAGATACCATAAACCCTCATACCATGAAGTCTTTTGTTAAATAAAAAAATTTGGGATCTCTCTGTAAAAAACCTTGTCATGTTTCATGTTCTCCAGCATAATTACCTCCTTATAGCTTCTAGACCCAGGACAGCTTGTTTCAAGAATAGGAACGAGAAGCCTAGTGGGAAAGCCGTGCTCCATTTTCACTTCCTCCCTCCCAGCCTTTTCTCAATCTCCCTGCAGCCCTCCTAGAATCTGCACTATTTCTATTTCTTGACTGGCCTTAGAGGAAAACAAGTTACAGACAGTATAGTTTGAATATCTAAACTACTAAGATAAGAAGAAAATGCTAATTCTTGAAATAAATGAGCTGAGATATTTTAAAAAATATAATAAAGGATTCAACTCGAGATTTTCATTCTCAATTAAGACAGTTTTCAAACTAGCCCATATCAAGCCTTTTTTCAATGCATTTCTGTAACTGGAAGGATAACTACTATTCTTCTTTTATTACGTGATGCTTTCATTCCCACTTTAAGAATTCAATGCTTATTGAGGCTAGATCCTATTTTAATTGGTCATTCAGTTAATGAACTATTTATTAATGATACATAACACAGCTTCCAACAAAGTACATATTCCTTCTGGGACCAAAGTATTTCATTTTTTAATTGATGGATTCTGAGTTATGGAATGCGAGACATTTTTACTCAAACAGAGAAATTTTATGCAAACAGAGAATAAAAGCAAGGATGGTGACTTGGTATAGCTAAATTCTTTTGTGGAAGACGTGCATAGAAACAAATACTTGTGATACAAGGTCATGAGTGCTCTAAAAGGTGGGTTGAGAAGAGTGCTGGAGCGAACACACCTTCACAATAAGCTTGATATTTGGACTGAATCTCAACACATGGTATTATTAAGTGTCCTTTAGGAGGAAATGTGGAAGAAGGATATTCCAGAAAAAGGAAACAGAAATATCCAAAGGCCCAATGACATCAAAGAGCATCATACTTTAGGACACTGTTATTTTGGCTCTGTTTGATATAATGAATACAAACAACCAGGTGGTAAATGTAACTGGAATGAAAATATGAAATACGCTATCACACTAAGAAATTTGGACTTGATCCAACAATCTGAAAGCTATTGGATGTTTTAAGCTGAGTTTCTGTATAATTTAATCTTCACTTTGAAATAAAATTCTGGCAGTATGGAAGATGGACTGATTAAAGAAGAGGATAGAGAGGAGTGTTGCCAACTAAAAAGTGGTGACAATAATCCCAGGTGAGAGATAGTGACAGTCTCAGGGACTGATGAGGAGAATAATTAGGGAGGCATTTTACAAACTGGACTTTAGAAACTAATTCAATTCAGTACTGGGAAGCTGGGAGATTACATAATTTAATGTCACCTAAAATTTTTAGCTTTGCTATGATAGATGGATGCCATTGCCTAGGATCAAAAGAAGAAGGAAGGGAAAGTCAGAACTCCAGTCAAGTTTTTCATATACTGATCTTCATAATAAATATCAAAATGTGCTGTTTAAGCTATCAAATAATTTTATTTCTATAATCAAACATAGCTGTAGATTTTGTTCACTAATGGATAATGATTTCTCTCTGTTTTCCAGTATAACTTGTCACTACAGGCATGCATATGCTAAATAAGACTAGCGTGTCAAGAGGTAGGATGACAGTAGATAGGCTTCCATGTTTTAGTATGGTAGGTCTAGATAAATTAAGACTTGTATTTTCTATTCTTAAGGACCGAGTGTAGGAGTCGTGTAAGGAGCATTTGTCAAGTCCAATTAGGCATCATTGGAGAGTAAAGAATAGCATTCATATCTTTAAAAAAGAGACTTTTCTTTGATTCTTAAGGACAGCCGAATGTGCTTCAAGTGTCATAGTGCATTAATAGAAGCTCTAAATCTCTGAGATGGGAGAAACTGTTTACATTTTCTAGCTAAGTGCCCTGCTGAGCACCCAGATTCATTTAATAATGTTCTCAAAAGAAAAGACAAGGGGAGAGAGTGAGAAAATTCGAAAGGAAAAGAGTGAGGGAGGGCAGGAGAAAGAAAAGAAGGCCCTGATTAGGAGAGAAAAGGTAGATAGAGGTTGTAATTTGGACATGTTCACCACTTGTAATGAAGAATAATTGTTAAACAGGGTACTTTCTATCTATTTGATTTTCTCATACATCATTACAACTGCACTTTTGTATCTGGCTCCATTTGAGCATCTACTTTAACCAGTAATTTTTGGACAGTAAACTTAATTCAATAAATTTTGAAAGGATTCACTTATTAATGTCTGCAAATCTTATTAAAGAGTTTTACTATACAGTAGCATTTCAAATTTAAATCCTTTTATAGAAATAAATGCAAAAAGTAACAATCTATCTCAATCATTTCCTTACGATGTGTTTGTTAAATAGGAAAATATTCCAAATTTCTTTATGGGAGTCAGTTAAGCAGAACTAAAACAAAGCTAAATAGTGTCATTATGATCTTTCCATTCTGGCTAATTCTTGCTGCTAAGAAAAGCATGGCCTTCATTGACTTCACGCTGGAAATTCCTCTTAAATTTTCTCTATATAAAACTGAAAGCCCCCAAAAAGCAAAGGGGCAGAGTGAGTCAGGATAGGTACATTCACCCTCGAGTGACCTCCAGAATATCCTCAGTGAGGTCATCCCAGTCATCCACATCACATCACATTGACAAGACTCACTTCGATCTGTCTTAAGAAAAGCGTTCAAATGGAATAGCAGTTTATGATTGAGGAGCAGTAGAGGGAAAAGGTGTGAGGTTTGCTCTGTATCACTTCAGAAGTCCGAAAATGGATTTATCTGGATGATTGAGAAAAAAGAAGGCAACATTAATTTGCTATGAGAAACCAACACCTATATTTTGAGTATATCGCAAACCTCGAGAGACTAGAGTTCTTGTTTCAGTGCTTCATCTAATGGACTATAGTTCACAAAGCTCTGCTTTTTTTTTTTGCCACTGCTTTTAAAGTTTTCTAAGATGGTAGCTTTAACAAAAGCTATCTATTAAGGGTGCATTGCCTTACATGGACAGTATTGTTTGGAATCAACTTCCTTTGATGTAATTTCAAACGAAGATTTATCCTTAATGGGAATGTTAGATCTATTTTTCAATGGAGAATTTTTTTTCTCTCTCTTAAGGAGAATAATAATCTATAGTGTAAAGAATTGAAATTTGAAGCTTACTGCTTTTTGGAAGAAGGGAACTTTGATTTATAGCTAAGAATTTTAAGGAAGTTTCTAAAACTAATTTCATGAATTATTTTAGGCAACTTAGTGAATGTTCATTATGGTAGGATAGTTTATATGTGCTTTGCCTATTCTCATATAAATATTAGAAATGTTTTCAATAAAGAAAATTATTATAGCTCTCAAATATTTATACACATATATAGCATTATATAACATATTAGTGCACACATATATTTCATCATATATATTCCATTACCATATATATAAAATGTAGTACAGGTGTGTATGTGAGTATAGTACAGTATGCTGTTTACAGCAAAGATCATATTTCTCTAGTACTTTTCTGATACTGTTTCTCTAAGCTAAGGATGTCTCCTATACACTCTCCTTGCATTTCCTAATAATAGCTCCTATGACTTTGTAGGAGCTTTACCTATTTTATGTAGAATGGCCTTAAGAGCCAAGGCCTGGTCTTTTTTATCTTTGTAGCCCCAGAACCCCTCACAATGCTTTGTCATTTACTAGGTCCTCAATAATAGCTACGTGAATATATGAATACATGAAGAATGAATGAATACATAAACATATGGAGTTTAAATAGTCCCCCCTTTTATTCTGTGTATGTGTGTCTCATGAGATAGATTCTTGTACCATCTCTGCTCAAATATACAGAAATATGCGAAAACCTGAAGAGAAATAAACTTATTAGATATAAAAATAGTTACACTGGCTTATAAAATGGCTGAAATCAGAGACTAAAATCTATTATTTAATTATATTTTTAGTTATCAATGCTTCTGCACTGATATAGTGTCTTGCCAAATTTTAAAGAATCTATTAAGGGTTATCAGGAAAGAAAAACTCTTTATACAAAAAGCTGACCCATTAACAGATTATCTTCTTCTGCAATCAAATTTAAGCTATCCAAAGAAGCTACAGTATAGTCAAATGATTTTCAACAAGTGTGCAAAGACCACTCAATAGGGAAAGGACAGTCTTTTCAATGAACGATGATGGGGAAACTGGATATCCATACAAAAGAGAATAAATGTGAACCTTTATCTAATACCATATACAAAAAGTAACTCAAAATGGATCAAAGACCTAAACATAAGAGCTAAAAGCTATAAAACTCCTAGAAAAAAACATAGCACAAAAGCTTCAAACATTGAAATGGGCAACAATTTACTGAATGTGACACCAAAGGCACAGGCAACAAAAGAAAATATTAACAAATGGGACTTCATGAAAATTAAAAACTGTTGTGCATCAAAAGAAACTATCAATAGGATAAATTATAACCCACAGAATGGGGAAAATACTTGCAAATTATATATCTGATAAGTGATTAATATCTAGAAGACATAGAGAACTCCTAAAACTCAACAACAAAAAAACCGAACAGCCCTTTTCAAAAATGGGCAACAGAGGACTGGCCCTGTGGCCGAGTGGTTAAGTTCACGCATTCCACTTTGGCAGCCCAGGGTTTTGCTGGTTCAGATCCTGAATGCAGATCTGGTACCGCTCATCAGGCCACGCTGAGGCGGCATAACACATAGCATAAGCAAAAGGACATACAACTAGAATATACAACTATGTACTGGGGGGCTTTTGGGAGAAGAAGAAGAAAAACAAAAAAGAAGATTGGCAATAGATGTTAGCTCAGGGGCCAATCTTTTCAAAATAAAAAAAGGCAATAGAGTTGAATAGACACTTCTCCAAAGAAGATATACAAATGGCCAGTAAACATATGAAAGCAGTTTCAGTATGACTAATCATTAGGGAAATGCAAATCAAAATCACAATGACATATCGCCTTACCTTCATTAGGATGGCAACTACTAACAATAAAACAGAAAATAGCAAGTGTTGGTGAGGATGTGGAGAAATTGGAACCCTTGTGCATGGTTGGTGGAAATGTAAAATTATGCAGCCACTGTGGAAAGCAGTATGGCAGTTCCTCAAAAAATTAAAAATAGAATTACCTTGAGATCCAGCAATTCGAATTCTGTGTACAAACCCAAAGGAATTGAAAGCAGAGTCTTGAAAAGATATGTGTACACCAATGTTGATGTCAGCATTATTCCTAAGAGCTAAAAGGTGGAAGCAACCCGAGTGTCCATCAACGGACGAATAGATAAGCAAAATATGGTATATACATACAATAGAATATTTGTTATTCCAGCCTTAAAAAGGAAGGACATTTTAATGCGTGCTACAACATGGACGAACCTCAAGGACGTCATGCTAAGTCAAATAACCCAGTCACACACAAAAAAATACTCTATGATTCCACTTATATGAGGAACCGAGAATAGTCAAATTCATAGAGACAGATAAACCACTATATAAATATATAAAACTGCATAAAATAGTGATTGCCAGGGGTTTGGGAAGGGCGGAATGAGTAGTTATTGTTTGATGGGTATGGAGTTTCAGTCCTGCAAGATGGAAAAATTTTTGGAGGTGGATGGTGGTGAAAGTTGCAAAGCAAGGTGAATGTACTTAATACCTTTGAACTGTACACTTAAAAATGGTTAAGATGGTAAATTTTATGTTAGGTGAATTTTACTATAATAAAAAAATGAGAAAAAAGGCTAAACTATGTCTTTGTAAAATATTGTTAGAGTTTGAGACCTGGTTTTCATTTTTGGAATTTCATTTTGGAAATAAAAATTTCATTTTTCATTTTGGAATAACAATTTGTTTGTTAGTCATACTCAAGCATGATTCTATCCAATCATTTCCTTCATTGATGTAATGAAGAATATAGTGCCTTGCTCAAAGTAGCTTGTTGTGATGGAAAAAGTACTGGATTAGAAGTCAGAAAATGTGTATGTACTTTCTGAATGGCTCCAACTGGTCATTTAGTATCTCTGACTCCATTGGTTGAATAATGATGAGTTTAGACTTGACTTAATTTTAGTACTCCCTCTCAGATCTGTTACTGGGTCATATCTAAATTTTTTGGTTAGACTAGGTTAAATCCAGGATAGGGAAGAGACATTCAGAAGAGAATAACTCATAGCAACACAAATAGGAAGCCATGAGTAGAAAGATCACCTCATGCACATTTCCCATTCAATCCGTTTGCAACTTACACAGAAACCAATATACAAGAGGTATTGTGGCACATGAAAGTCTAGATGTAATAAAAGGAAAGGTGAGACATGAATTCCCTCTGCACTTTGCATCTTTGTCCTTCCCACCCCTAACTGTAATGTCTACCTGTCGTAAATATTATTCTGCCCCAGGGCTTATCGCAGTGAGTTGAAATCTACTAGACAGAGAAAGAGAGGATTTTATCTTCAGATCTAGCTAGAATAGGCTGTACTTGGCAGGTCTAACCACTCTTTGCTTTACTTAAAAATTTTTTTAAAAGGCTCCTTAGGTTAACAGTATAATATGTTCATCTGTGATTCAATGTACAACCACTCATTGTGCACTTTCTCTCATTTGTTTAACCATTACATTATCTTTTCAGTAAATTAGCCTTTACATTCTCAAATTCACACATGAATACACTTTAAAGAAGGTTTATTAAGTCGGCTCATTGTCTGTGTGATTCTGATAATCACTGCAAATTAAGGCTTTGCAACATCTCCCTCTGACATAGCCTTTCTCTCTGAAGCCAAAGAAACAAAAAGCCACAGTACAATCCACATGCAACTTTTCTGCCTTTACAATAGGCTTTTTCTGGAATATTAACCATTTTCTCAATTCTTCCCTAGCCTAAACTTTTGTTTGAAAACTGGGCATTTATCTAGGAATTGTATATATGTAGTCTGTATATATGCACCTATATATGTACATGTAACTATATCATACTTACACACATATGTAGATATATTTTACATACACACATTTGAGAAATGATGTTGGCTTATGATTAGATGGTGAGAGATAACTCATCTTTATTTCATTTTTACAGTATTTTTATCTACCATATTATCATATGAGGCATTCTTCAGAGCTCTTGCCTCCATCACTTCTGCCCCATCCTGGTTTACCTTTTCTCCATATACAACTATCTGATCATATCTGGAACACTGTTCTATGTGTATTTTATAAATATTCAGTGGACGTTAGTCAAAATATGGTACAGTATCATAAACAATTGTATTTATTTTATTAAAATCCATTCTTTCTTTTCTGTTTGAACAAGTCTTTAATTCAATAAGGTCTTACTATATAGTAACCATGTGCCGAGCTAAGAACCGAGACGATTACATTGAAAAGGAAAGTCAATGATGTAAATACCTATTTTCAGAATGTGATAAGTGCTATAAAAATTATTATATAAGATAATCACAGAAAAAATAAAATAACAAACTTTGCTTGGGAAAATAAAAAAACAAAAAAAATCAATGAAAAAAATGTTAAGTTTTACTGTGAAAATTTTTAGAAAATGTAACACATTAAACTGATTGCTAAAACAAAACATGGAACCCCTTAAGGTACTTCTCAAGGAAGTACTGAGAGAGAGAATGAGAGAGAGAAAGAAAGAAAATGATAGAGAGAGGGCCCACTGTAATAATTTCTAATATACCAATGTGCACAATGTTTTATACAAAGTTAATAAGGATTATAAAATTAAAATTTGCATTTATACAGTCTCTGCTATTATTTACAGATGAAATTAAGGAAAATAATAATCATATATTATGCCTACTGTGGTGCTATCAAATATGAATTTCTTTATCTCTAAAATATTTAATAAGGAGAAATAAAATATTGCAATTAATCTCATTTATTAAAATTTTCAGCAATTTATACTACATTTTTCTTAATTAATAGTAAATGAAATTTATTGTTAGATTTTATTGCTCAATTGTTCATGGCAAGGTGATCATTTTAAGTGCTGTTTTCAGACTCAATATTTAAGATTAAAATAAATAGCCTAAAAACCTGTTGTATATTTATTCTTTCAGAGGGAATGCTCTTGGATGGCGTTTTTGTAACTCTGAAATACAGTAATAACTCATCCTAATAATAATAACTTCAGATTTTGCACTGTCTAAAGTTTCTTCTAAACCATCACAAATGGAATTATGTTGGTATGGTTTAGTGTTAAGCACATTTTATTACTTTGTAGTTCTTGAGAACTTGTGATTACATATGTGGAAAACCTTTATTAGTGTATTAGTTTGCTAGGGCTCCTGTAATAAAATACCAGACTGGGTGGCTTAAAAAACAGAAATTTCTTTCTCACAATTCTGGAAGCTAAATGTCCAAGATTTCATTATGAGACCTTTCTCCTTGGCTTCCAGAAGGCCACCTTCTCTCTGTCTTCACATAATCTTTCCTCTGTGCATGCGTGCCCCTCATGTCTTTTCAGGTGTCCTAATCTTCTCTCAGCCAGCCCTGGGCTAGTGGTTAAGATTCAGTGCTCTCACCACCACGGCCCGGTTTCCTTTCTGGTTAGGTTAATGATCCGTCTGTCGGTGATTATACTGTGGCAGCTGTGTGTTGCAGTGATGCTGAAAGCTATACCACAGGCCTTTCAAATACCAGCAGGGTCACCGACGGTGGGCAGGTTTCAGCAGAACTTCCAGACTAAGACAGACTAGGAAGAAGGACCTGGCCACCCACTTCCGAAAAATTAGCCATGAAAAGCCTGTGAATAGCAGGTATCATTGTCTGATATAGGGCAGGAAGACGACAGGATGGCCCCAAAAGACAACGCACGATTCTGCTCTGCTGTACACAGTGTCCCTAGGAGCTGAAATCAACTCAACAACAACCTCCTCTTCTTATTAACCAGATTGGATTAAGCCCTAGCCTAAAGGCTTCATTTTCATTTTAATCATGTCTTTAAAGGTCCTCTCTTCAAATACAGCCACATTCTGATGTACTGAGGATTAGGGCTCCAACCAACGAATGTGAGGGCAACACAATTTAGCTCCTAACAATTAGGCAGAATGTTTTATTTATTAGATCATTCCACTCCATTCTTAAGATAGATAAAACTCTTTTTCTTTTCGTGCCATAGCCACAATTTGAGGCATTTAAGAAATGTTTCTATCATTAGATACTAAGCCTTTAGTGTTTTTTTGGTTTTTTGGGTTTTTTTCTTTTTTTTTTGTGAGGGAGATTCGTCCTAAGCTAACAACTGTTGCCAATCCTCCTCATTTTTGGTTTGAGGAAGATTAGCCCTGAGCTAACATCCGTGCCAATCTTCCTCTACTTTGTATGTGGGATGCCTCCACAGTATGACTGATTAGCAGAGTGCGTCCGCACCTGGGATCTGAACCCGTGAACCTGGGCCACCAAAGAAAAGAAAAGTAAACAGCTAAAGTCCCTGATTTTCTGGACCAGGAAATATAACGGTGTAGATAGACATAAAACCCACAGACAGAGGAATGCAACAATATTCTGAGCATTATATAAAATGATATTTGCAGTTTGAGATAAATTTTTGAGTAATATCATAAATAGACAAAAACTTCTACAACTGAATCAACTTGAGAAGAACTGAAGATGATGGATCTTTTCTTGGTTTTTCATAACTCTTCAGCTGGACATTAGAGTATTTCAGGGTTTGGTCTTTATCCTTCCAGTCTTTTCTGTCTACACCAACTTCTTTGATGATCTCTCCCAGCCTTGTTAAAAGATAAATTTACCCCTCTACTCACACAACACTTCTGACATCAAATATGTGGGGTTTTCACACCAAATAATTCTCCGATTCTCTGAGGATACTAATTTGTTGTCCTACAATTTAACTCATTCTGACACTAACTACCCAGAATTAGTGCAGATTCCACAGGTTAAAGGCTCAGTCCCACAAGACTGTCCCCATTTCAGACATCAATTGCAAGTCTGGTCCTCTCATACTTCTGAGCAACAGTTTATAAATACAGGGTGCCCACGACCCCTTCCTCAGGTTTGGTAATTTTCTAGAACAGCTCATAGAACTCAGGGTAACATCTACTTGCATTTACTGGTTTATTATAAAGGATATAATAAAGGATATAGATAAACAACCAGATGAAGAGATACATAGGGCAAGGTCTGGGGAAGTGGTGCAGAGCCTCCATGCCCTCTCTGAAGGTGTCACCCTCCTAGCACCTCCCTGCCGTTCACCAACACAGAAGCTCCCAAAACTCATTGTTTAGCGTTTTTATGGAGGCCTTATTACATAGGTATGACTGATTCAATCCTTAGGCAATGGTGATTAGGTCAATACCAAGCCCTTCTCACCTTTTCAGAGGTCACTGAGTGGGGATGAAATTTCCAACCCTCTAGCCCAACCCTCTAGATTGCTTGTTCCTCTGGCAGCCAGCCCTTATCCTCAAATAGTCCCCTCATTAGCACAAACTCAAGGATGGTTGAAAGATACTTATTATGAATAACAAAAGATGTTCCTCTGGTCCCTATCACTCAGGAAATTCCAAGGGTTTTAGGAGGTCTGTGCCAGGAGCTAGAGATGAAGATGAAATATATATTTCTTATTATATCATAACATTACATTCATGTTTATAAATATTAGCTATGTGCTGATGACTGCATGCTTATATCTCCAGCCTAGACCTTCATTCTGAACTCAATTTTCCTACATACACCTATCTACTCAACATCAATGCCCAGGAGGTATCTCAAATTTAACTTGTGCAACCTGCCCTCTGATATTTTGGCCCAAGTCTTCCTCTCTCCTGCTGTTCCTCATTCAGAAAATGGCCCTGCTATTCACCCAATGGCTCATATTGAAAACCTCACCACATATTTCCAGAAGATCATTCTATAAAGCCAGATAGTAAACAGTATTTTAAACAATGTTATCATTGACTGGCTTTATTAAATAATCTTTCTGGAAGAAAAAGAACTCACCTTGCATTCAGGTATTAGTTCATTTATTTTGTGTCAGTCAACTCTCTTATACTACCAATTGCAGGAAATCAGAGACCTTAACTGTTTTGCCTATTATAGCGTTACCAACATATGGTACAGATAAAACTGATACATATGGTATCATATGATTGCAGGTTCAATTGTGTCCCGCCCTGCCAAAGATACTTGATGTTCTAACCAGTAGGACCAGTGAACCACAGGTCTGTGGATGGAGAAGAATTTTGCCTCAGAATCGACCATATGTAGAATCTCACCCATATTTGATTCAGATGATTAGATTTGAGATTTTTTGAGTTGACATTTAGATTTGAGACTTACGGTAGATGCTGAAAGGGCTACGACTTTTTAGAAGTTTTGGGATAAGCTGAATGCATTTTTCACATACAATAGATGTGAATTACTAGAGGTCAGACAGTGGACTGTTGGAGGTTGAACATTGTCTTCCTAAAATTCATGCCCACCTAGAACCTCGGTATGTGACTATTATGGATTGAATTGTTTCCCCCCACAACAAAATATGTTCAAGTTACCCCTGGTGCCTGTGAATGGAATGTTATTTAGAGATAGAGTCTTTGCAGATATAAATAGTTGAGAAGAGGTCGCACTGGATTACAGTGGGCCTTAATCTGTGACTAATGTCCCTATAAGAGGATAAAACAGAGATACAGAGAGACACACAGATGTAAGACAGCTCTGTGAAGATGGAGGCAGGGATTGGAGTTTTTCTGTCATAAACCAAGGGATGCTTTCAAACACCAGAAGATAGTAAGAGACAAGGAAACTCCAGGGGAGGATCACAGAGTGCATGACCCTGCTAATACCTTGATTTCAGATTTCTAGCTTCCAGAACTGTGAGACAATGATCTTTTGTTGTTTTAAGCCACTAAGTTTGTGGTACTGTTTACAGCAGCCCTAGGAAACCAAGACACCATATTATATTTCTAACTTTATATCATACTAGCCTCTACCTCATTCACTTTGTTACAAGTGCACTGGCCTTCTTGCCGCTCCAGGAACACAGAAAGTATCTTCCTGTCTCAAAGTATTTGCATTTGCTAGACCTCTGTCCACACCTTTCTTTCCACAGATCTGTAAATGACTCTCTCCTTCACCATTCCAGGTCTTTACTAAATATCCCATTCTCACTAAGGCCTTACCTGATCCACTAAATACAACCTCCATCTCTACCCTACTCAACTCCCTTCTAACCTTTTCTGAAGCATTTACAACCATCTAACTTACTATTTCATGTGTTTATCTTATAATTTATCAGTTTTCACATCTAGAGTGTAATCTGCTTGAAGACAAGAGATGTCTTTTTTCTGATGTTTGCCACCTAATAATTTCTCAGTACGTATTTATTGAATAAGTGAATTATTTTGTAAAACTGTGTTAGACTACTTAAAATATGGCTTTGCTGATATAAAGACATTGATGTTGAAGATGCATGTGAAAAGTTTTAACTACTTCCTTGGGTTAATGAACCGGTTAAATGGCAGGGTATATGTAAAGTCTATAATAATCACTCAAAATATGGTGGCTATTTTCACTAGAATGTAAACTTGAATGGAGGAGTAATTTTTTAATGTTTGATTCACTCAACAATGCTTAGAATTGGACCTGCTTCATAGTAGATTCTCCATAAATATTTGTTGAATTAATATTGGCTATGAAATAAAAGAAAATAAACCTTAACATACCAAAGTGAACATTTTTTGGAGTATTTCAAAGTCATTGAAAAGTTTTAAGATGGTAAACAACAAAATACACTTTAAGTTTTGGAAACAAGTTTTTAAGGCTACTGTATAACCATGGATTGCAGGAGGTCATGAATGAAACAGGAAGGTAAGTCTGGAAATTGTTAGAGTAGTACAAGCGAAAATTATGGGTTTCAGTTGAGGAAGTAATAATGGAGAGAAATAGGAAAAAAATTTTTTTAAGATTCTAGAGGTATAATTAAAAATGATTATGTATGAAGTGAAGGAGATGGAGATTTCTCCTCAAGAAGGTATCTCATTTTTCTGGCTTCAGAAACCAGATTGATGATGGTGTGATTCACTGATCTGTGGAAGATTGAGGTCAGAATAAATTTGATGTGAAAAATTGATTTTAATTTTAGACGTATTTAAATTTGAGAGGCCTGTGAGGCATCTAGTGAAGACATAAAAAGAGCAGTTGGGTAGTCAGGTCTAGAGCTCAGAAGTAAGTTTTATACCGGAGATAAAATTTTGTGAGTCCGTGATATATAGATAATTCCTAAAGTCAAGACAATGAAGAAAGACAGATGAGATGAAAGCTTAGACACTCAAGATGTCAGAAAGATATGGAATTACTAGCAAAAGCAATGGTGAAGAGACAGTTGCTGGAGATGCGGGAAGAAAACCAGAGGATATACTGTTATGGAAGTCAAGAGTCTTAAAAGAATAGTATCAAGAGTCAAATAACTTTTCAACTCCTTTTTTATTCTGAGCCTCAGAGATGACATCACCATAGGGCTCTACTGAATTGTTTATGGTTTATTCATTACCTGTTTGTCACTCTTTGCTCACAAATACTATGCTTTTCCTTGACCAAACAGCCCTCGTCTAAATTCTCAATCCAGCCATGATAATAATTGAAGGGCCCTGCCTGGTTTTACTAAAGCGCTAACTTTCAATTAATTTCCTGTCTCCTATACCCATCCACTCAAAGCCTTCTATTTATATTCTAATTGTCCTATTATTTCTTCATGCTACTTGCATTTAAACGTAAAATAAATAAAAAAATGAGGCAGTGAGTACAAAGAACACAAAAGAGAGATTCAAATTACAAAATAAGGCAGTTTGATTTACTTGTGATGATTTTCATTATGTTCTTGGTTATGGTACGTGACAACTCACATCCTAATAACACAGCCTATAACTACATATGTATTAGATTTGTTGTTTTATGACATTTTACAGAAAGCAAAGAATAGCATGATTCAAATGAAAAGTTGGGCATATAAATGCCTTGCAACTGTTAATATGTAGGCCATTGATTTTGTGCAAGGACTCCAAAAAATTAATATATTTTGGAAAATTTTCACAGAGCATAATGGTTTTCACTCATGGGATTCTGACTGATTTAATTGATGGGCTGAAACTCTGAGGAGTAACTCTGTCTGCCTTAGAGACAGCCCTAGAGATTCTTTGTAATACATTTCAGAGAAACATTGTGTTTGAACTAGTGTTGAACTCTGCTTTTTCTCCTATAAACAAAGATTGTCCTGAAAGGTGAATTTCCTCAGAGATTATTATTTACAATGAACAATTTTGTGACTCCTGGGAAGGCTCAATTATAACAACCATTTTAGCTCCTCTGACAGTTTCTCAAAACTCTTCAAGTGCCTGAGGGCAGAGAAGTGAGAATTCATATGTCTGGAGATTCTGGGAACACAGATGACCACAAAAATCTTTTGAAGGTTTTGTGTTGTATTAGAAAACGTAAGCAAATTTTTAATTTTATTATATATAGATGACCTTGACAGTTGTGAGGACTGTTTTATAGAATACATCTTAATTGAGGTTTGTTTTGTGTTTTTCTCATGATTATAGTGGATAGATGAGGAGAAAGACCACAGAGGTA
The DNA here is from genome assembly GCF_021613505.1 of Equus quagga. Lineage (NCBI taxonomy): Eukaryota > Metazoa > Chordata > Mammalia > Perissodactyla > Equidae > Equus > Equus quagga. The sequence goes on from NC_060284.1 coordinate 35,617,904, forward strand.
AAATATCGTGATCATCACAGCATATCAAGGCTACATACTATTAATGTTACTTATTACTGTTGAGGTAAACCTTGATTACGTGACTAAGGTAATGTTTTACAGGTGTCCCTAGTGTAAAGTTACTCTTCTTTGTCCCACTCTTCATATTATATTCTTAAGAAAGTTACTATGCACACCCCACACTTAAGGAGTGAAGAGTTACGCTCCACTTCCTTGAGGGCAAAGTAGCTACAGATTATTTCAAAATCTTCTGCACAGGAGATTTACCTACTCTCTCCCATTTATTCATTCAATCATTTATTTATACTATTATGGATTCATGGATATTTATTCTATATTTTGGCTAAGATCTAATCTTACTTTATTTTGTTGCTCAAATCGTTCCAGCTTAGGCCACTGTGTGCTCTTTCGGTTGGCTCCTGTGTCCCTTTGATGTATCCTATCTATGTGTTTGTTTTGTTTTTTAGTGCTTACTTGCCTTCTGGCACTACAAGATGCTCCAGGTTCATCTTAATATTTCCAGCTTCAACCCTAAAATCAAACATTTCTTCAAGAAGCCCTGGAGAAGGGTACCAGGAACCCAGACAGGACTCTAGGTGCAAGTTTGCCTTATAGTACTACTTCCCATTCAAATGGAAACAGGGAGAAACAGTATTAGCAACAATGAGTTGAGAAAAAAATGTCAGTACAAATAAGACATTATAGTAACCTTACATTCATTATATATGACCTTTTGAAATTTTGAAGATAAGAATATTTATTTCAAATATCGAACATTAATTCATGGAAGGTTAAGTTCTGCCTGTAACAACAGTTCTCCATTACCTTGCATGATTTTGGATCTAAAAACAATGGTTTTAATATCACTGATTTGAAAAGATATGTAACAATCAATGGAATACATTTGTTAGTTGTTCTCTTTTATAACTTTATAGATGTATCATCAAATTCATTACTTTATTAATACTTTCCTCTATATGCCTTTCCAGAAATATAATCAAGTAACACATTGGTGACAAAACCTGCCTGGAAATTTGCCTTTGCTGCTGTAATTGACTGTCCTCCATAGAAACTCTGTGGAGATTATTTCCTCTTTTCTTATTGATCAGTCTTTCTAGAAATTTATTTGGTACTTAGGGTAAGAAAGTCTTATTTATAGTGGCTATTTTGGAAACTCTCTTGATTTAAGTGATCAAAATCATTTTTCCTTGAACACAAAGCCATGTGATAAATAGCTATAAAAATGATGAGGAAATAATCTTGATTTTAATTCAGCAGTATGATTTCTTACCTTTTTCCTAAACATTTACATTATTTAACTTCAACTGTACCTTCGATTTCTTTCCACATTTCCTTTAGACACCTTTTAGTGTATTTCTCTCTGTTGCTCAAGCAATAAGTCTGCAACATTTCTCCACTTTTATTAACCTTACGACCTCATCCTTAATTCATTCTTGCCTCCTTCTTAGAAAAGTTAGACACTAAACAGGGCATGAAATCCTTAAATGTCCTTCTTCTTCCCTTCCAAATTTATCAAAATTCAAATCCATTCACGCTCTTTCCATCTTGTAATGCATGTCATGAATCAAGCACTATGTCAAGCCCTTGAGATATAAGTGAAACAACCCCAGCCTTCAAGGAGAATGCCATCTAGGAAGTTCATGAAACTAAATCTCCAGCATATGATTAAGGCCAAAGTCTCCTATCTCTTCTAGGATTATTCCCCATTCACAATTCTTCTCCCTGTTACATATTCAATATACCCTCTCTACTGGATTCTTCCCCTTTACATGTAACTGTGCTCAGGACCATTTAATGATATTAGGGATTAATTAAGTACCTACTAAAAGAACACAGCAGCTTATGAGAATGTTAAATGGTTTAAAAGATCAGAAGCTAATGCGCTTGTGGGAGGATATTAGAAGCAACTTTTGAGAATATAAGTGGGATGAGAACACAGAGTCATCTATGCATTGTAAGTTATCCAGGAATGGACAGGAGGAAGAATTGGGCCATATGACTAGCTAAACATCTTCTAGTGATTGTGTATGGAGTTTTCCTACTTGCCGTTTTTGTCTTGAAGCTCTTCCAGGTACAGCTAAGACTAGGTTCTCACCTTGTGCTTATGCCTGAAACAATGTTCATTAATTCTGAGTGGGACTGCAGAACAGCAAGATTCTTTGCTCAGGAAATCTTATGGGTTATGTTTGCCACTGATGTTCTCAAACAATGCTTAAAATCTGATGATTATGGCTAAAGAGAAGATAGTTTTGGTGTGGAGATTGAGACAACATGAAAGAAGCTTCAGGTGTTAGTTTCAGTTCCGAGGGTTTGGCCAGTTCCAGTGCCATTTGCTCTAACCATGTGCTTTTTGCTCTTCTCCACAAATTGGAGTAATAGTCACCACCAATTTTAGTTGCTATTATCATGCAGGCCTTTCTACACTTTCCAGTGAACTCCTGTTGTGAATTTAGAGGTTTCTCTCATTCTTAAAATTATCAGAAGCTCTGCTGTCTTTGCTTCACACTGGTTTGATTCTTCATGGTCTGGTAGATGAGGGTGGTTTGTCCACTTGCTTATATTTTGGAGTTCGTTAAATTGCTTGTCATTTACTTTGCCAGTTTGTGTTGTCAATGGATTTTTAATTTTTCTATTATAGCTATTCCATTTGTTTCTGTGCATAAATTTGGGATATCGTAAAACCTATCCACTGCTACTGTCACTTTCCCAAAGTGTTTATCTTTTTCTAAAATAAATATCTTTATAATACCAACTCATTTTAACTTGTGGTCACAAAATATAGAGTATTTTCATTTTATATTCCAGACAATGGATTTTTTGTGTGTGTTTAAATAATTGGAATGACATGTATTTGTTATTGGACTGAAGAGATAGGTAAGCAGATAATAATATCCCAAAATGAAAATTTCAAAATAGCGTTAAACATTTTCAAAATAGCATTAAAAAATTACTACCAGTCTAATGTAAAGTAGAATGAATCCATCTCTCTCTGAATATTCTAGTTATACAAGACTTAATCTTGACTCTATCATCCATATTCCTGAATTGAAATGTAGTGGGTTGAATGGTGCCACCCCCTCCCAAAAGCTATGTCCACTGTCAACCTGTTCATGCGACATTATTTGAAAAAAATGTCATCACAGATCTAAGTAAAGTAATAATCTCAAAATGAGATCATACTGGATCATGTTGAACCCTAAATCCAAGGACAAGTGTTCTTATAAGAGAAGAAAAAGGGAGATTATACAGAGAAGGCAATAACATGAAGGCAGAAGCAGAGATTGGAGTGATGCCTCTATAAATCAGGGAATATCAAGGATTGCTGGCTGCCACCAGAAACTAGGAGAGAGGAATGAAGTGGATTCTCCCATGAGGCTCTGGAAGGAATCAACCTTGCGTACACCTTGATTTTGTACTTCTTGACTACAGAACTGTGAGATAATAAATTTCTGTGGTTTTAAGCCACACAGTTTATAATAATTTACTATGGAAGCCCTAGGAAACTGATACATGTGTCATCAAACATTAGATTGCTTTTGTTTCTAAAAATCCTTTATAATTTATTAAAAATATAACTTTAGCAAGTCAATTGAGAAAGAATAGTCTTTTCATAAATAGTGCTGGATCACTGGACATCCATATGTTAAAAAGAAAAAACCTAGAAAGATATTTCACATCTTGGACAAATTAATTAAAAATGAATCATAGGCTTAAATATAAAAACATAAAACCACAAAACTTTAAGAAGAAAATATAGGAGAAGATAGCCATGACACTGGATTTGGTGGTGAGTTTTTAGACACAAAACAATAGCACAATCCATGAAAGAACAAATTACTAAATTGCACTATCAAAATTAAAACATTTCTTCTTTGAAAAGAAAAGCCATGGACTGGGAGAAAATATTTGTAAATCACATATCTCATAAAAGACTTGTATACAAAATATATAACTATCTTATAAAACTCAGCAGTAACAAAACAGACAAAAAATTTAAAATGAGCTAAATATTTGAACAGACATTTCACCAGATGAGGTATATGGATGGCAAATAAACTCATCAAATGATGCTTAACATCATTTGTCACTAGGGAAAAGCAAATTAAAGCTGCAATGAGATTCCACTATACAAGTATTAAAGGTCAAAAGTTCAGAAAACTGACAATAACAAACGCCGGCAACGACGTGGAACAGCAACTTTCATTCATTACAGGTGGTAATTCCAGTGGTGCAGTCACCTTGAAAGACAGTTTGGCAGTTTGTTACAGATTAAATAGAGACTTAAAAAATAGCCTAGCAACAGCATTCCTAAGAACTTATCCAGATGAATTGAACACTATGCTCACACAAAAACCTGTACAAGAATGTTTATAGCAATATATTCATAATTGCTAAAACTTGGAAGCAACTAAAATATTCTTCAGCTGGGTAATGGATAAACAAACTGTGATCCATCCATACAATGGAGTACTATTCCATAATATAAAGGAGCAAGGTATCGATTCATGAAACGACATGTATGAATGATAAATGGATTTTGCTGAGTGAAAGAACTAGACTCCAATGGCTATATATTTTATGATTCCATTCATGTGGCATTCTGGGAAAGGCAAAACTACAGGGGTAGAAAACAGATCAAAGATTGCAAGGAGTTGGTAGAGGGCAGAGTAGTTGACTAAAATGGAGATGCACCAGGGAAATTTTAAGGTGCTAGATCTATTCTGTATGATACTGGGGTGGTCAAAACCCACAGAACAGAACATCACACAGAGTGAACTTAAATGTACACAAAATTAAAAAAATAATACAGCCAGGACTTTTGGGGAAGCCAAAATGTAATGCAACAGCATTACAAATGAATAATATAATTGCATTGAGGGGGCATATTGACCTCATAAATTTGGAACTGAATTAAAGTCAGACATCGGCATGAACTCATTTAGCTTAATATATATATACAGATGGTAGATACAGAGACAATTATAGGTATATGTATACATTGGCTAGTATGCATAAATATATTCTAGCTCTGTCTGTTTAGCAGATTTAGAAACAATGATACCTAAGTAGCAACTATAAGGTCATGAGAAATCTTAAGTCAGAATTTGTTAGCCAAACTTCTCAAATTCCCAATTCAGAGAAATGGTGAGATAACACGTTTGCTCTGTTAAGCCGTTAAGTTTGGGGATTATTTGTTACGTAGTAATGAATAACTAACACACATACAAATAATGCCTCTTATAGCTATTTCTTCCCACTTCAGGATATAACCTAAGTTCATGCATTGAAATTATTCATCATATCTCTTTAGTTTTCTAAATGATGGAATGGTTCCTGAAACTGTCGTTACCTTTGCATATAATGACCTTTTTGAAAACTACCGTTCTGTTATTTTATAGAGTATTCTTTAGGTTGCGTTTGTATGATGTTGCCTCATGATTAGATTTGGATTATGGATTTGAGGCTGGAATGTTTATAATTCATGTTGTACGGCAGTATTTTTTCATATCAGCAAATAGTTTTAAACAATCTAAATGAATGAAAATAAGACTTGTTTTAACAAATTATAGTCCTTCTGACCAACAGAATATAGTAATAACATTAAAAATTATGACGTAAATGCATTTTTAACACACATTTAGGATAAAATATTACTTAGGAATAACAGAAACAAGGTCCATAGCTGAAGGTATGATTTAATCTCATTTATTAGATTCCAGTTTGTCATTATTGGTTTTCTTTGTGCTAGAACAAAAATGATTTTTATCAATTAATGTATATGTTCTGTCATTATGAAATATATTTTTGCTTGGGCAACAAAGATAAACCAATAAGTAATTTTTTGAAACCTAAGTGACTTTCTGATCTGTAATCTGAGTCCAAAACATAGGAGCTGAGACCAAAAGCTTGTTTTATAAGCCCATCATGTGATCAAGTTCTACAATAAAAGTTTATTACACATTTTTCTCCAAGTAATGTTACGCATAGATTTTCTCAAATATATTAATAGAAAAATAATATCAGTGAAGGAGAAATACCAATGACCTCACTCAATAAAACAATCACTGCGTATCAACGTTCTGCTCTATCCGAAACACTCCCCACAAGCCAAATAGAAATAAAACTAAGAAAACAGAATATTCAGGGAAAGGTAATCATAGATTCTTTTCTCTCATTGAAATCCTGGCTGAGTAATTTAGGTAAAGCATTTAACCTCTCCTAAGATTAAATTATTCATCTGCAAAATCAGAATAACAATTTCTATCTAAACTTCCTGAAATTAGTTATTCATATAAAAGTGTTTGGTGGCTTTTACCTGGGTTTATTAAGTTGTAGAGAATTTACTTAAAATTGAATGTTTGTAAGGATACAAATTTATTCTTATTAAATTTTTTTTGTCATTTGTGTAGTAGAATAGAAAATATATGACAATACTTTACCGGAATATTATCCCTGAGCTATTCTTAATTAACTATATACACCTACATGTCTAGTACTGGGAGAGTACAAAGTGTGCAAACATATACTTTAAGAGTTTGGAGGGTTTGAATCTGTTTCATGAGGAAAGTTACAGGAAAATTATCTATCAAGGCAAAGAATGTAGCCCCTGAAAGTCATAGATACTCGTGGCTCAGAGAACTCTTTCAAGGATGGTATGAGATAATGTGTACGAAGTTCCAAGAATCATATCTGATCCATAACAGAGTGTCAGGAATATTGGTTTTCTACTCTCCTACTAGAAAAGCAATTAACTACAACTAGCTGAAATTCATCTTGCTCCTCCTACCTAGATAGGTCATTAGAAGCTTGACAGATTTTCATGAGAGAAAAAAAGTGAAACCTCAAAAGACATTGCTAAAAAAGCCTAAGTATAGCAAAAACCAAAACTTGGAACTTCTGATTTAGAGTCTTATTGTTGAATGATAAAGAGCTTTGAAGCAATGTTCTCAGCACATCCATTTGTGGCTGAATGGCATTTACCTCATTTATTCTCCCTCTTTTACTTTCTTCTAATTTTCTTTTCTTTTTTTATTCCCAAAATTCTTTGTTCCCTAACTTTTTTATATTGAATGTTGCGTTTTCCAAGTAGATATATATCGAACACAATACCATTTATTTCTTTTAAGTTTAATATCTGATACTTGCTTTACTGTAATCCATTTCTTTCAGTCTCTCCTTGAAAACTTCCACTTATAGAATTCCATACTTTTCTATTTGACAGTATCTGTTCCTCTCTGCTTTTAAATGCTCACGTCTTTGTTTCTTTGAAAAATAAGTCAAATCAGATTTTCTTGAGTCATAGATGCAGCTTAGGTTTGGCTGAATAGTCCATCACAATATAATTATTCCTTTAGCATTGTATTCTTTTCACCATTTTCTTTGAAATGCCTGTCTGTCTCATCTCTTTGTTCTTAATTTATTAATCTTGAGATGAGGCTCCACTCTTTTCCTTTGACTTAATTTCGTAATCAGTTCAATTGAAATAGCATGTGTATATATAGATATATATATGTATGAAGAGAAATATGAGAGAGATAGTGAACACAAGCCAAGCATAATGGCATTTTTATTTCACTTAGTGTAAAGATTAGCCATTCTTCACCTGGGCACATACAACATTTGAGATGCAGATGGATACATACCTTTCTAAGCAAAAAATACACATGATTTCATGCACAAAGTCTTGCATAAAATTTTAAGAGACACACATCCCTTTGAAGCATATGCCCAGCTATTGCCCTCATGTTGATAAACTCATGACTTAATGACCCAAAAGTGGAGCAACCATGTCTGGTCACTGAGAAGGTAATAAATAGCACAATTTTGTTCTTGTTGTTGTCATTGTTAAGAAAAAGGCATGATCATAATGTGAAATGTTGCAACATAATTCAAATTAAAAGGATAGTGGGAGGAGGACAAACCTCTGAATCAGCAGTACTGTAAAAGTACAAAAGAGAATATAATAGCTACTTTAAATGGAGCTGCAAATAAACTCTTCCAGACACCCAAAGAATAGACGTTTGTTTGTGACTGTGTGATCTGGCCAGTTAGCACTGAAGAGAGGCCTTAGAAAATGGGCAATGCTCTGCTAAATAGAGAAGCTGAGGAAAATTATTCCTGATAGTGTCAACAAGAAAGACAAAAAATTGCCCACATGTTGCATGAATAATAATAACAGCAAACACTTCAGTAGCACTTGCCATGCTCTAAGTGCTTTATACACATTAGCTGATTTAATCCTTAGAACAACCTTCTCCAATTGACACTAGTATTCTTGTCATTTTTCAGGTGATGAACATGAGGCAGAGTGATTGGGTAACTGACTTGAAGTTAACACAACCAGTAAATGCTGGAGCCAGATTTTAGACTCAGGAAGACTAACTCCAAATCTGTATTCTTAACCATTATGCTATTCTACCTCCATAAAGCAGAATTGCAGCATGATCAGATCCTCGGGTAAGAATGGAAAACGTGTGGTTTGAATGCTGTCACTCTGCACAGGGGTACTGTTGACAGTCTTTGGCAATCAGTGTTAGAATACCTTCCCACCCAACCTCAGATTGCCTAAGTCAGTACACTACAAACCATGCCCAATAAATCAGAACTGGCTTGGAAGTTGAAAACTATGTGGTATACCTGCTGGAGTGGTAAATTCTCTCTCAGTATGAGAATGAAACTGAAGGATTAAGAGCTGCAGATTGGGAGAATAACAATATCTTTTTGTAATAGCCTAGGCTAAACAAACAAAACAAAACAAATTGGGGCTGAAATAAGAGAATTTCAGTAAAATATAAAGGCATATGACAGAGACATTTTGCAACCAAATTAGGAGCTCTTAGAAGGCAGGACCTGAACTTTGCACCTATATCCTATGTCTTTCTCACAGATAAATCTTTTTACTCTTACTGAGAAGTAAATATTCCACAGAAACTAATTTGGTCTGAGCTTAACAGAGTATCATAATAAAAAAGGAGCCCTATCATTTTACCCAGGTGGAGAACATGATAATACCAAGTATATTATGGAGGGTGGGAATTGATGGAAAGAAAATGACTCTATTCTAAATATTAGTAGTTTTAGAATGGCCTGTCCTATGTATAACCTCCTCACGGGATTTTGAGAAAGAACAGGAAGAACGAAACACAGACTTTGCATGTAATTAGGACAGCAGCCTCTGCAGCGAAACCGTCTATTCTATTTCGTTCCTTCACAAAGAGCTGTGACTGGAGATGGAGCAGGAGGTGTAAGGCAGAAATGTTGGCTCAGCAGTGACATCATTTCTCTCTTCCTTTCTGGGCCTTCACCTTATGAAGAGTCCCTACACAGAAGCTGTACAATCTATCAGTGCTGCAATTTCATGTCCTCTAATCTGTGTACATAATGTGTTTTTTCTGTTTATGTAAATTTTATAATTGTTTTGTATATTTTGGTTGCTTTACATGATATAATTTTGCATTCGAACCTTGAATGTTTAGTGAAGATACATTCTAGAATTTTTTTACTGAATATGATACAATTTTCTGAACCCAAACACACATCTTCAATTCCTTCACATATGAATAACAGTCTTTAATGAACTCTGTCTGTCTATAGAGCAGGTATCAGCCACATAGTTCAGTGTATAAGTATTTGGATTCTGGAGTAAGAAAGAACATAGCAAGTATCAAACTCTACCTCTTTAAAAGTTCAACTTCAATCTGAAACAAAATTCAACTTGGATGTTTCAAATAAAGGAATGTTAAGGAAGAGATTACTTGCAGAGTATAGGCAGTAAGGAGAACAGCAAGGGATGCTGAAGCATCCTAGACTAGCACTGACAGTAAGCCATTAATTTCTTTAGGAGCTGGAGCAGAGGAAGAAGAGGAGGAAGAGCTGGACGAGGAGCCAACTGGGAGCAACTGTAGTTATGGAGAGATGCAACTCCTTCCAAACTCTCAAGTAGGAAGGAGAAGGCAAAAAAAACACCTAAAACATTTTTTCCTCTTGTACTCTAATCTACCAGTGACTTCCACTGATTAAACCCAACCAAAGGAAAGCCATAACAGAGATGCATTCTACAGGGGTCAACTTCTTGAAGCATAGAGCAGGATAAGAAAGGTAGAAAATAGGTGTAGGTGGGAAAAGGCAAACTGATAATTATCAGTTTATAATCTTTTACTCTCTACAAATTCTTAGTGGACCTGTTACCACATCTGTGAAATAGGTACAACATAGTACCTATACACCAGACTTGTAATGATTACATACAGCTAAAGTATTGGGCACAGAGACTCTCCATGTTAGGTGTTCAATAAAGGAGAACAGAAACTTCTAGCTGAAGATGGCAGCTTGACTTTTATATTTATTTCTTCTCATACTCAGGTTCCAACTAAAATTATTGTAAGAAATAAAAATGTAATAAAATTGTGGGTACAAAGAGAAAGGGTTAAGGTTTATTACTTGACTATAGATTTCAACAAATTCTTTGCAAAGTAGGATGACAGTGGTAAACGATTTGGCTGAGAAAGGTGTTTAATGAGCTGATAAAAGCATATGTTAAGTATAGGGCTCAAAACAGAGAAGTCACTTGAAGGATTCTAACCATCAAACCAGAACATCTCTGCTCTCAAAAATGACATCAGCCACATGTATGTTTCTGAGACAGGGAACAGGAGGTTTATTCTCAGGAGAATTGAACAGCATACACTTAATACTAAAGATAGCAGATATGATGATTTGGGAGGCTGGAGAAGAAGAGACTTAAATTTTTTTTTAATCACCAACAGATCACTAAATCTTCTTCTCTGCTTCAGATGCTGTACACCAGGAGCTATGCAGGAGAATAGTGTTCATCTCTCAAGACCTGCCACAGAAGACAACTCTGCAAACTGATATTTGAGTTCCTTTAAATTAATGGTTTACTCCCATACCTAAACTTTAAACAATTGGAAGAAATAGTTTTCTCCCAATCATCCAAAAATGAAGTCTATAAGCCAACAAGGATATCTATAAGCACTTTCCAATTAGTTTTCCTATTTTAAATACTACACTCTTAAATATGGATGAACAAGCAAAGATTCCCAGACGTATAGGAAAATCTTCCAGCATAAAGGGGGAAAAAGGGAGAAAGGAGAAAAGAAAGGAGAAAAAAGAGGGAGAGACACCGGAATAAAAAGTGGAAAAAATAAATAGTTTCAGAGGAAATAGAGATCCATACAGGGAGCAAAAGAAAACAAGAGAAAAAGGTTTGCACACCCAGAGATGTAAGAAGGTATAACAATCGTATAACAAGAGCTGGGTGCTATTAAAAAATAAAAAGAAATTCAGAAAATAAAAAAATTTCATAGAAATATCACATATATACAAATATATATATAGATATATATTTGATAAATATATATTTGATTATTTGCAATATATGCGATTATCTGAAATATCTGTATATTCTTCAAATAATCAAACAAGTTTACTAATAAGATAAACTTACATCTTATGCTTCTTGTTATGATGCATTGAGAGATTCAACATCATCTGCCAAAACCGTTTAATCTCAATTTAATTATGGCAAAATAGTCACATATACAAATTGAGAGACAGTCTGTAAAACAACTGGCGTTTAGACTTCAAAAATTATTTTACGAGGAAACGAATCTGAAAACTGTTGTAGATCAAAAGAAACTAAAGAACCTTAGATCCCTCCAAAAAGAAAAAAGAAAGAAAAGACCTCACATTGAAGGATATTAGGAGAAATTTGAGTATATACTGTATATTGAAGAATAGCATTATGTTAATGCTCTAGAAATTATGAAAATCAAATTGGCTATGCCTCCAAGGGAAAATATTTTTAACCTAGAATGCTATAGCCAGCCAAATTGTTAATAAATAGGAAATAATGATAAACATTTTTAAACACACATTTCAGACACGGAAGAACTCGAGAATTTCACTTCCCATATAATCTTTCTTAGGTCTTATTGGAGGCCATGCTTCCAAAAGCATGAGGTGTGGGAGAGAGTGTCTCAGGAATAGAGGCAAAGAGGAGCCTTTACAACACATATGCATTCATCCAAATGGCAGCAGGAGCCCAGAGAATCCTATGATGGTCTTCAGAAAAAAGAAAAGACATATTAGAGATATTGTGAAGTGAAGTTATAAAACATGTAGACAGGATTATGGATAGGTATGTACAAAATTACACAAGTGAGAAAAAGAGGTAAATTAGCCCAAGGGTGTAAAATAGCTTTTTCAAAAAAGGAAATATAAAATATAGCTTTGGAGTGAACAGTATTTACATCATCATAAAGCTGGGGGGGTAAAAAGCCAACCCTAATGGTCTAGTGGTTAAGATTTGGTGCTCTTACATTGCAGCCAGGGTTCGTCTCATGGTTGGGAACCCACAGCACCCATATTTTGGTGGTTGGACTGTAGTGGCTGTGTGTTGCTGTGATTCTGAAAGCTGTGCCACTGGTGTTTCAAATACCAGCGGGATCATCTACGTGGACAGTTTTCAGTGAAGATTCCCAACTAAGACAGGCTGGGAAGAAGGACCTGGCCACCCACTTCTGAAAAACTTGGCCACGAAAACCATATGAATAGCAGTAGAACATTGTCTGATACAGCCTTGTCTGAAGGTGAGAGGATGGTGCAAAAATACCAGGCAGGGTTCCACTCTGCTGTACACAGGATCCTTAGGAGTCAGAATCCACTCCATAGTATTAATAACAACAAAGCTGAAAATGATGATTTCTGATTTAACTAAAAATAGTGAAGTTTATATTTTAAGAAGATAAGGAGGAGGAATTGGGACTGTTTATGCAAGTGAGCTAAATTTTCATTTCTGTTAAATGGACCAATCAAAGAAAAAAATTATAAGAATATCATCAGAAATATAGAGTTAATCATCAAAAAAGAAAGCAAAGGGTCCAACTCCATGGTGTAGTGGTTAAGTTCAGTGCATTCCACTTCAGCAGCCCAGGTTCCCAGGTTTGGATCCCAGGTGAGGACCCACCACCACTCATCCGCCATGCTCTGGCAGCAACCCACATATAAAGTGGAGGAAGGTTGGCACAGATGTTAACTGAGAGCTAGTCTTCCTCAGCAGAAAAAGGAAAAGTAGGTGAAAAAGTTCAAACCTTTGCAGTTGAGCAGCAGGACTGAAAATTGTGTGTTTAATAAATACAGACATGTATTATTATGATGTTTGCCTTAGCTTGCTTCCCCTAATAGCAGAGCCTGAGACAAAGGCTTCTGTGTGAGTAATTTATTTCTGAATGCAATCCCAGGGACAAGATGAAGTTTAATAAAGTAAAGCAGGAATAGAATAACAGCCAACACAAGAGTATGTCATCGTTGGTATCTGTGACTGGTGACTAGGTGCTCAATATATAACCAAGATTGAAAAATTCATACCTAGATGCAAAAGAGTCAGTATTTCAGCCAGAACTGAAATGAGAATCCAATGTTTATTACTCTGTCTGCTTGTCCAAATAATCAAAAAGCCCTTTACTTAAACAAAGGGAGGGCCAGAGATGCTTGAGTCTAGACGGGAAGTCTCCCTGAGCATCCTATATCCTGGGCCATCTTCCAGAGTCAACCCCTCTCTCTACCTTAAATTGTATATTCTGTGTATGTTTTGCCAAGTCCTTTGCATTTCCATTGAAAAAAAACAAAGCATAGAGTGGAGTCAAGAGACTGCGCTTCTCATTTCATGTCTGTTAGACAATTTGTATGATTTTTAAAGATAGCCCAGTCTCCCAGGGCTTCAGTTTTCTCATATGTAAAATAAGGAGATCAGATCACTTCTAATCTCCCACATGGTATAATTCTATCAACTGAGCAAAGAGATGTGCAAAATGCCTTCATAAAGGGTTCACAGCTGTTAAGTCACCTGAGCTTCACGCAAAATTGCTCATTTGAGCAATATCATGCAGATAACGTTTTGGCAGCAGCCGAAGACATCCTTTCTGAAAGCTGTGTTGAAAGCAAGGCCAAATATCACTTCCATCAGTTGTTAATTTTCCCACTTATTTTCTTTCCAAATAATGCCAAAGCTGACAACCACAGTTTGCATTGTTTCTCTCCCCTTTGGACATTGCATCAGCAACATAAACTAACTGAAAGGAACACAAGGTGGCATCAAAAATTCTGACGTAATTTAAGATCTGTATGACATCCCATGAGCATCAGATAACCTTAGTAGTACACTTAGCGTATTAATACCTCATAGTTTTGTTTTTGTCATTTTAATAAATCTATAACATGCACTGTTCTTGCTACAGCTGCTTCCTTTGCATGTATAATTTATTTCAATATAGTTAAATGTTGCTGGTGTGGCTTTATATGTACAGTTGTGTGTTTTATTATTTTTTTCCTCTTCAAAGCTCCAGTATATAGTTGTATATCCTAGTTGTGAGTCATTCTAGTTCTTCCATGTGGGACGCCACCACAGCGTGTCTTGATGAGCGGTGTGTAGGTCCATGCCCAGCATCCCAGCCGGAGAACCCCAGGCTGCCAAAGTGGAGCATGAACTTAACCACTCAGCCAGAGGGCTGGCCCCGTACAATTGTGTTTTAATCATTAATAAGGAGTAAAAAATTTTATCTTTTTAAGAAGTAAGGTTTAATGCTGATTAAACTCACTAGAATGTGGGAAAGTAATAAAATATTAAATAAAATGCTGGCTGCCAAAACAGGAGACTGTGAATAGCCTCAACAAAATGTTCCATATAAATTTAAACAATGAGATACCATTATGCGCCTACTGGAATGGTTCAAATAAATTTTTTAAAAAATTTGACAATACCAATTATTGGTGAAGAGGGGGGCAACAGGAGCTCTCAGTCATTGCTGGTGGTAATGGAAAACGCACAACCACTTTGGAACACAGTGTGGTAGTTTCTTACGAACTTAAGCATAGCCTTACCATAGGATCCAAAAATCACGCTTCTAGATATTTACTCAATTTGTTTGAAAAGTTATGTCTACACAAAAACCTGAATATTTATAGATGTTTCATTTATAATCTCTGAAAATTGGAAGCAGCCAAGATGTCCTTCAAGAGCTGAAGTGATAAACAAATTATAGTACATCCATACGATGGAATACTATTCAGCAATTAAAAGAAAATAGCTATCAAGCTGTGAAAAGACATGGATTAATCTTAAATTTACATTGCTAAGTGAAAGAAGCCTGTCTTAAGGAGCTACATAATATATTATTCTAATTATATGACATTCTGGAAAAAGCAAATCTATGATAATGATGAAAACAGGAATTCAGGGATGGGGCAGAGAGTTGATTAGGTGAAGCACAGAGGATTTGTTAGGTTAGTGAAACTATTCTGTCTTATACCGTAATTGTTGACACATGACATTAAGCATTTGCCAAAACTCACAAAACTGTACAGCACTGAGGGAAACAACATGCATCTTAAAAAAAGATCAATTAGAAGGTCAATGGATCCCAGGATTGAATGTACAACATGACAAAACAGTCTAACTTTATGACAAATGTGTGAAACAGCTTCACTGAAGAAGGTGGGAGGAAATGATGCTGACCTAATTAACTTTGGGAATTACCAGGGGCTGTAAGACTAAAGGCAAAAGGAACTATATATAAGCACTAGGTGATAAAGTCATTTTCCATCAGTGGTTTGGGGTTAACAATTCTGAGATCACTCTGGTATACACCGAAAATTGACCACATAAGTAAAGGGATGGCAGATGGTCGTAACCAGCTTTCTCACAGATGGCATTCAAGTTTATAGACAAGCAAAGGGAGAAGTCTACAATGACCTATGTACTGATGAATTAGAATTGGAGACATTAGTATGAACTCATGTTCAGCTTAATATAAATACAGACGTTTTCATACAGAAATATTTATAGATATGTGTCTATACATGGGTTAGTACATACACTTATATTTGCTAATTCTGTCAGCTGAGATGGGCTTCAAGCAATGACACTCCAGTAGCAACAAGCACACTTGGGCCCAGATCTTGATTTCTGATACCATTCTCCCAAAAAAGAAACCAAAGTTCCTGAGAGAAATGGATGATCCTAGAACTGAGTCGGTATATATACAAGATGAGCTTAGAGCATCTTTTAGTAACAGAAAGTAAGGAAGTGCTCAAAAACACAACAAACAAACAAAAAACACAACACATTGGAGTATGTCAAGGGGACACAGGAACCAATGCAAAGAACTCCCAATGGCCAAAACTGCAACAATTTGAGCAATAAAATAAAGTGATATTCGATCATATAACTCAAAATGTAAAATAAATATCAATGACTCCACACTAATATAAATAAATTATTGAATAAACAAATAGACTAATATCCTGTGAAGGATTCCAAATAATTCATGTAAATATTCTGCCCAGCAAGAGGTGGAGCATAACTCTCTACTCCTTAAGTGGCGGTTGCACACAGTGACTTCCGTCCAAAGAGTAAAGTATGGAAAGTGGGAAAATAACTTTACCATGGAGAAACCTGAGAAACACTCTCAGCCAGGTGGTCAAAACCAAAATCAATAATGCTAAGTCCTGTTGATGGTGTGTAACTTTGATATGATGTGATTAAAACGGCACTTCACCTCTGGGGTCTTCCTGACAAAAACACATGACCCCAGTCTTACTGTGAGGAAAAACATCAGACATCTCCATGGAAAGACATTCCAAAGTATAGCTGATCAGTCTTGTTTAAAACTGTCAAGGTTCTCAAAGGCAAGAAAAGTCTGAGAAACTGTCTCAGCCACGTAGAGTCTGAGGGGACATTACAACTAAAATTAGTGTGGTATCTTGAATGAGATCCCGGAATAGAAAAAGGACATTATGAAAAACATAAGGAAATTTGAAGGAAGTATGGACTTTAATAATAATATATCAAAATTGGTCATTAATTGCAACAAGTGTGTCATACTAATGGAAGATGCTAATAATAGAGAAAACTGGGTTCCAAGTATACCCAAGTCTCTGTACTATCTGCAATTTTCCTGTAATTCTAAAACCATTCTAAAAGTTTATTTAAAAAATGTAATGCTCTGCATGCAAATTAGCAATCATTAAGCTGTTATTTATTAAGTCACTTTGCTTGTAGAACTACATAGCCCTCATATTGTAGGGAAATTCAGACTGGACTGAAGCCATTCAGGAAGAAAAGAATCACGGTGCCTGTGTAAACAGCCAGGTAGAGGTAAGCACACTTAAAATCTATAGATACCAGAAATATCCTTGGAAACTTTTAGGTAAAGGAAAAGGAAGTGGTAACAGATTAAAATCAGTGCCTAATTGAAGACTGTGTGGTGGGCAATCATCCACACTTCTGTAACACGGGCCTTGGCAGCAGGAAGGAATGTTTATGTTTTAAATAGACAGAAAATTCTGAAGAACTCATGATTTCAAATATCTAAGGACCAAATCATCTCAAAACCTTATCCTGGCACAACTTCTAGCACTTACACGGCCTTCATTCCCAAAGCTGTGTGACAAAGGCTAGAAATTTTTTAGAGTGTATTTGCCAAACTAAAGATACTAGAATGCCACAGATAGGCAGTGTTCAACTTAATAGAGATGATTTTATTCTTTATTTGTTCTTTTAAATCTTGGCCTTAACTATGTCTCTGGCCTATCTGGCTTAATTCTATCGTAAATAATGGTGACCTATTTAAAGTGCTCCTAAATGATTCTTCCCCCTTGTTGCTCTTCATACATTTTTAAAAATAATTGCCTCTTTAGAGAAAGTTAATAATTAACCAAGCAATGTCTATTAATGAAAGCGGTATATAGATTTTCTCTTTGAAAGGTACATCTGTTTTTATTAACATCTTATATTATCCAGGTGACAGCTTGGGTCACAAGGTCGTTAAAGCTTTGAGGTAAGTTTGCTTTGAAGCTCCGTGCCATATTCATGGTCAGTCTAATGGTTTTCCCTTTATTTGTGAAATTCCTGTGATGCAGCTCTTGCCCACATGATTGCATGTAGCACCAGTCCTTTCCCACTGGATTCTTACCCTCTGCACTACACCCTGTTTCTCCTATTTGCAACTTTTTCTCTGTCCAGAAATTGGTATAAATTTGTAACTCAGCTCCATTCCTTCAATTCTAAGAAAAACAAAGTACTCACACAAGCTCTCATAGATATGGTAGATTTTACAGAAAGCTTGGTGTGGTAACTTTTATAACTTACAAATATAAAATTGAGGATTAAGTATCTTCGGTATAAAAGAATTTATTCAGTCTTTCTGCAGCTTCCTTCTCTTATCCTCTCTATCTCCGTAATCTTCCACTCCCTCTCTCTTCTGTGTCACCTCTTTCTCTCTATATGTAGATTAAACAAAAAAGGCAAAGCCAAAAGTAAATATTTTTTAAGCAAATTCCCCCCATTTTCTTATAAAGAAGAAGGCCTTTCTTTCCAGTCTCCTCCCCACATTTAGCCTTGGCACAAAATGTGTATAATCCAATATTTGTTGGGTTACATTGCTACTTATGAGCAAGACATAAAATTATCTATGTTTACTTCAGGATTTAATTACTTAAATTTGCCCATGAGCTGCTGCTCCAGATATTACAATGTAATTGTACCAAAGCAAACAAAGCTACAAAATATGCAATTAATTTCATGTCTATACTCATGGAAGAATGCCTCTTTCAATCTCCTATACACTGTTAAACTTAGGATCAAATGTGATCTTTCTCTTAGTTGGCTTTTCAGAAGCATTTGAGAGATAATCCCTCCCTCTTGAAAGTTATTCTTTATTTGAGCTCTGGGACACCATTCTTTCCTGGTTCTCCTCCTCTGTCACTGGATACTCCTTCTCAATCTTTTTTGCTGGTTACCTGCCAGCTTATTTGTTTCCAAATATAGGGGAGACTTAGAGCTCTGTCCTTAGTCCTCTTCACTTTTACTCCAATTTGTACTCCCTGGATGATTTCACTTTAACTCATGAGATTTATATATTATCCATAAATTTCTGACCATCAAATTGTATCTCTTTCTCTGGTCTCTCACCTGAAGTTTATACTTGTCTATCCAACTGCTAACAATAAATCTCCTTTGGGGAGTGTACATCTCCTCAAATTTAACATGTCCCCAAAATGATATATTTTCCCCAAATATTCACCTCCTATATTTTTTTTCTGTCTGTGTAATTTAAAGCATCGCTCTTTCTTTCAAACCCCACATCTAACCTGTCAGTGGTGTAGCTGTCTTCATTTAAAATAAAACCCAAGTCTAACTGCCTCACTGCTGCCATCTCGTCCAAGCCGCTATCATGTCTTCCATGGAGAGGTCCTTCTTCCTTACCTGTTCCTTTACAGTTTGCTGTCCATGAAGCAAATTAATCTCTTTAAAAGGTCAGAAAATATTCTCCCTCAGCTTAAACCCCTCCAATGGGCTCCAGTCTCCCAGAGGGTAAATCCTAAATGCTTAACATGACCAAAAACGCTCTGTGAAAATAAGCACGTGGTGAGATCTCCGACCTGAGCTCTCGCCCCTCCTCTGCTCCACGGTAGCCACACTGATTCCCATGCTACTTTTTTAGCAAAACAACCACATTCAATCATCAGGGTCTTTTTACTTCCTACTTTCCCAATTTTTCTATTCTTTTAGTCCAGTTAAGTTGTTTCTAAAAGGAACCTTGTCAATGAGGCCCTTCCTGTCCATACCGTTAAAATGATACATCCTCCCACAAGCAACCTATCCCCTATCCTTCCTGCTTTATTTTTCTCCTTAATATTTATTAACCCCTGTCATATTAGATATTCCTTTACCTGCTATGTTTTTCTTCCCATTAAAAGGAAAGCTCAGTGTCTGGCATGTAGAAGATGTTGGTATTTATTTAGTTTTTAAATCATTTCTTTCCAATGTTTAAAATCTGAGAGGGTTTACAGTGTATTTTACCATTCAGGAAAAATATGTGCACTCATAAGCTGTTCTATAGATAGAGAGCCTATGCAGAAAGAGCATGGATACATATTTTATGTCTATTTACCCTTTTCTGAAGAGATATTGAAGTCCTGAGACTGTGTCAAAGTTTGAACCAGTTTTCTCAGTATGTAAATAATTAATATTGGCAGTGAAGATATATTTAATTTGGCTTGGGAAATATATGTAATAAATATTGCATCCCAAGGTAGGCCTACATGAAACTGGGGAATTATCTTCTCTTCCAATCAAAGAAGCAAAGAGGAAAGGTTTCTAAAACAATTTGAAAGATAAAAACAAGGCATAAAGCAAGAATTCACTGGCTTTTATCCCTATTCTTGGTATTTATATCAAGGCCATTAACTCACATCCTTTTTTACAGCCCCTGCCATTTAACCACAGGCTTAAGAAAGCTATGATGTTCTCTCATTGATGTTACTTTCATTTAACCACATAATACATGAGATGCAATCCCAGCAAATTTTAGACAGACACAGTACCAGGATTTTCTTGATAGTACCACCAGAATTCAATGGGTCAGCCAATATCTAGATTCAATTTTATACAGATAGAATTGCTCCAGGGAAAGTCGTCAGTGAAAAATGCCACCTGAGGAAATTATAAACCAAAAGAAACAACTTCTTGCAATGAATACACCTACATCTATTCCACTAAAGTATTATGGAAAGCATAAAAATAAGATTCTCAGAAGGAAAGGGGAAAAAATCTATGAATATTCTTTCTTCTTTCCTCCTCTATTCTGTAGAAAACTTTCTTTATAAGACCACATTACTTATCTTTTGGGAAAGACACAATAAAACCACTTCTCAGAAGTCTTAAATATTCATAGAATAATACATATGACTAATGTAATAATTTAGAGTCCTTTTTAGCTATGATCTTTGTCCAAATAGTAAATTTATTCAACACATCCAAGCCTTATAAATCTACACATGAAGTAGAATTGCTTGCTAAATATTTGAGTAGATTGATATAAATAACACAGAGGTATGCGAAACTTGGGTGGCAGAGAGTGTGGTGAGGCGTTCGTCACTAACTTTGGGACTACAGGGATGGGTTTTTGAATCACATTGTCGACGAAAATAATTCATAACCAATCTATAAATGAGAATTTGGGTGAGTTTATTCTGAGCTAAAATCTGAGGACCATGGCCCGGGGCCTTTCTTCCTGAAGGAAGAAAGGGCACCAAAGAAGTGGGGTGCACAGAGTGGTTATATACCCCCAAACAGGATGTTTCACATATGATTGAAATGTCCCTTTTAAAATAGTCATGAGACTGCTCTGTCAGCACAGCAATTGATGGAAACAGCAGGTAGGTCTGCTGTCTCAGTGAACACAGCAGGGTGGCAGGTCTGTTGTCTCCAGCTGCGTTGTCACAGGTGAGCTGGGTAGTCAAAGGTGAGCACAGCAATCAGTTCCTAGCCTAAGGAAAGATGCTTATCCTTAGGGAAATGCCAATGTGGGGGGAAGTTGCACCTTTATCTTAAGGCCATTTGTTCTTGCCATAGTAAATGCTTTAAAGCAGACATGCAATGCGTGCTCAACAGCCACAGTCAGGCCCTTTTGGAAAAAACAAAGTCAGGCTGAATTAGGTTTATACCAAATGGCTTCCTCTTATACTCCAATATATCCTATTGCTTGTCATTTCTATTTTGTCAATATCTAAACTGAACAATTCAGTATAGGTTATACAAACATTCATTGTGGTAAAACAATACCCAAGTAAATACACAAATAAATGTGACATAACCCTTGTCTTTAATTAGCTTGTGATTTTAATTGGGACTACTATGAATACACAAATGAGAATAATGTTAGGGAAAATAAATTAAGCACCATTAAATATGAAGGATGTATCATGGTGGTTCAGAAAGTTTTCAATTTTATTATTTCTTTCTGAAGATCAGTTCCATCTCTACTTAATTCCAAGCTGAGAACATTTACTTATGTTGAAGAACTGCCAAAAGAGCAACAACTGTTAGCAAAATTGTTAAATTTTAATATATATATTCATATTTTCCTAAAAGTAAACGTGAAATTTCTTGACCAAGGACAATTACTATTTCCTACAGCGATAATTGCATTAGTTCTGTGGGGGCCTGGAATTGGCCACCCCAAGATATGTCTCTTTGACCTTATCTCTAGAAACTCTTAATCAATGGGGAAGGCAAGGACTTAAATCTGCATTTGTTTATTGTGCTTGTCTGGTAACCTCCTGTAACTGACTCCCCCCACCCCCAACATCCTCCTTTGTCTTTAGCTGGATATGATATTTAGGTGGTGGCTTCAGCCATTTTGGCAAGTTGCTCGGCTTGCCTGAACCTCTCCCATGTATACATTGACAAACAGAAATGGCAAGCAATAGAATATATCAGAGTACATGAGGAAGCCATTTGGTGTAAACCTAATTCGCCCTGACTTTGCTAGTTTTTCCAAAAGGGCCTGACTGTGGCCATTGAGCACGAATTGTGTATCTGCTTTAAAACATTTACTATGGTAAGAACAAAGGCCCTTGAGATAAAGGTGCAACTTCCCTCCCCCTTCCATCCTTGGCGTTTCCTTAAGGATTAAGCATCTTTCCTTAGGCTAGGAACTGATTGCTGCGCTCACCTGTGACTACCCAGCTCCAAACAATAGATTTGCCTCCTGCTAGGCCCTGTGAAATAGCAGACCCACTACCTGCTGTGTCCATCAAGCGCTGTGCCGACAGGGCAATCTTGTGACTATTGTGGGAGGGACATTTCAATCACACGTGAAACATCCTGTTTGGGGGTATATAACCACTCTGTGCACCCCACTTCTTCGCTGCCCTTTCTTCCTTTGGGAAGAAAGGCCCAGGGCCATGGTCCTCGTAAAGCTTTGTTTAATTTTCTCTTGCTATTCTGTCTCGTGAATTTAATTCATTCTCCGACCAGATGAACCCACATTGGATAGAGGAAATGTCTTCCTCCCCTACAGTTCCCCTTGCCCTAATCTTCCCTTCCTCTGGGTCTGTTCAAGAAAACTCAGACTTACAGCTCTATGTATTCAAATGGGTCTGCATCACAGGACAGGAACCTCAAAATACGAATATGGCAGCTTATATATATTGTAACTTTCCCCTCCTGAAAGAGGGCGATATTTCCTATTATAAAAAGAATTCTCCTTGGGATGAGAAGAGAAAGACTCCTGGGTTCTTACCCAATGAGATGTAAATAAATGTCTACAAGTGGAAGATAAGTGTCTCTGTGTTTACACATCCTGGAATGCTTCCACGATTTTTGGTTTTATCCCCCTTTGAATGCAAACACATACATCAATGTAGATAAATCTCTCCAGAGTTCTCAAAACCTATTCAATCATCTTTGAACTTCCAAGATTTGTCTATTAACCTAAATTCCAATAAAATTTACTCAGAAAGCCCTAACCATGCAGAAACATAAAAATTATATTCTCTATAGAACCACAAATATCTGAAATGAAAAAGAATAGCATTTTTTCTTAGTGCTGACTGGGTTTTATCAAAGATCTCCAGGCCATTCGTTTTACAAACAAATTTGATTCAGAAAGAGAGAAAAATAATGACAGGATATTCTCCAAGTCTTCATCATGGAATTATTCATTCTTCTGTACTCAGCATCAATAGTTAGAGCTTCTTAAAGTGCATTTTATCCTCCTTTCTATTTTCATTCAAAATTCTTTCTCTAGGCTGTCTCACGCACACTCATGCCTCATACAATTCATAAAATTGTATTCATAAAATTAAATCTTTAGCCCAGAGCTGTCTTCTGACCCCAGATTAATGAATACAACTGCTCACTTGATAACCTTACTTGGATGTCTCCAGGTCACCTGAAACTCAAAAAGCTCATTATTGAAATCATGATCCCCACCCAAAAGGTGGTATTTACTATGTTCCTCCTTTCAGTGCATGACATCACTGTAAATCCAACTATGCAAGCCAGAAATCAACAAGTCATCCTGATTTCTTCCCTCTCCTCCATTCTCCTATCTAAGCCATCACCAAATCCTCTAAAATTTTGTCTCATAAGTTTTTGTGAAAAACTTCTGTTTCCTTCTGTTTCCTTCCATCGCCTGCTATCATCTCTTGCAGGAATTACTGCAACAGCTTTTCTGCACTGTCCAATATGGTAGGCACTAGCTACATGTGGCTGTTTACATTAACTAAATTAAATTAATTAAATTTACTATTAATATTTAAATTAAAATTGAAAATTCAGAACCTCAGCCATGCTAGCCACGTTTCAAGAGAATGGCATGGATATAGAACATTTACTTCATTGAAGAAATTTCTGTTGGATTTCACCATATTCTAAAATATTCTATCTGAATGTGTTTTACTCCCCATCAGATTAAGTATTCACACTGGACACAAAGTTAGTTTTTTAAAAAAATCCTAAGCCACATACACACACAATTTAAAACATTTCATTGGCTTTTCTGCTTTTAGATTAGACTCTAACCTACGATTAAATGAAAGTGATTACTTTGACCAAAAATTGTGCACCAAAGCCAATGGCTCCTCATTACTCTGCACCCCTATTTCTCTAGACCGACTATATAATTCACTATAGTCTAACAGTATTAACCTTCTTTTTTTAGTTCTTAAATGACCCCCCCCATCCTTCTTCCCACTTTAGGGTATTTGAATAAGTGGTGTCTTAATCATGGAATACTACTTTCTTCCTATATTGGTTAACTTTTCAACCATCAAATTTCAAATCAGTTGCGAAAGCTTCAGGAAAGCCTTCTGAGATCCTTGATCAGGTCAATTCCTCTAGCTTTAAGTAATCATGTATAATGCACCTCTCCTTCAAGAGACTTCTTATAGCTGCAATTTTACATTTATATGTATTTGATTAAAGAGGGCAGAGATGATACTTGTTTTTGCTCGATTACGGTGATTAGCTCAGAGAAGTTGCTTGTATGTTTTGGTTGAGTGAATTAAAGTCTCCTTTAACATCACTCTTGTAGCTATGTTATAATGACAGACATTTGAGTATCATCAAAGACATGCAAGCCAAAACGCTTGGTTGGAAACAATGAAACTGACTCTGACTATAGCAATGATCAGATGGAAGAATATTCAGCAAGTCTGAAGACCAGGAAAGGGAGCTGAAACTATCAAGTAAAACAGCTGATGTCGTATCCTTGTCATTCCCAGAAGGCTGCCACTGCCCTGCCAACACTGACCTCCCACTATGCTAGCATCACTGGACTCTTAAGTCCACTGCACACTGAGTGAATAATCCTCAGCTGTTACTGCTTTATTAGGCCCTGTTGAAAGCATCTGACTGGGAGAACCTCAGTCACGGTCCAGTACTTCAACTGCCAGAGGGCATAAAGAAGAAATTACAGACACTTCCTTCAAATTTCCTAGTGTGATATGGGCCCTAGCCTCCTACCAAGACTCACACACTACAGGTCACTCCTCTCAAAGAGGAAAGAGGTCTAGAGGTTGAACAGCTCAAGAGATCAGCAAAAGTCTATAATAAAAATACGACTGTTTCATTTCAAGCATGAGGCCAATGTTGATAATTTCTTTTGTTGCAATACGCGAGGGCAGTTTGTTGCTTCCCCAGGTTCCTCACTGCCATATTGCTTGAAATTAAAACAGTATGTGGAATATAAGCACTCAAAAAAATTTGCTGAATGGATATTACTTAATAAATATTTCGAAAATGACAACCTTTATATAAGTATTTACCATGTGTAAGGTACTGTTGTAAATACTTTAAATATGTTAACTCAATTAATTCTTAACCACAGTCCTATGAGGTAGGTCTGATCACTATCCCAATCTTCAAGATTATAAAACCTGAGTGCAGGGAGATAATTTTTTTTTAGGTTACACAATAGTGAGTCTCAGAACTTGAATTTTAATTCCTGCAAATGATCGACATGTCTATATAACGACTACACCAAGTGACCTAAACCAGTGACTCCAAAATTTGGTGTCTAATTATTTTTTTAAAATCTAATTTAAAAAAACTTATTGATTAGAAAGTTTGTGATAGTATTACAATACAACTAGATTAATGTTTCTAAAATTCAGCTTTGCTCAGAAAATTTCAGTGGTTCAACGTTTCCTAGTAATATCTTAAACCCTAAGTCTAATCTTGAAGAACCACTGATGATTTTATACTAGTTTTCTGGGGCCTGGCATGTTTCATCATTAATAGTAATTTCTACTTCTGTCACTGTCATTATTATTACTATTACTCTTATTGCCTAGTCTACTTTTGTATGCACTCCTATGTTCCAGGCGTCCTTTGGATATACGTATTTCTGGAAAATCCCAAGAATTTTGTACACTGTGCTGTGTTTGGCAACAGAGACATAGGCAGCAGCAGGAAAGACATCTTGTAGAGTCCTGTGAGCCATCTGCTTTTAGGAGCTTGGCTCTCATACCACGTAGTAACTACTCTTCCTCTACAGGAGTGACCACCTGAGGAGCCCATATATTGCACAGTGTTTCATTCTTTCTCCTGAATGCTCCAAAGAATGAGGTGCAATGCCTGGATGAGACATACTGAGACATACAACCAATGGTCACGGGATAAGAGTCATTCTCCTAAGCCTAGTGTCAGTTGTTCCTTGAACTGGAATTGAGACACACAATTCAATCTGAGACACATAGATAAACACAGGTAGAGACAAGCGACCCAGGGCCACTTTAAGAAGGGCTCTAAGTACATATTTCTGTCCCTAAATGCCAACTATTGAAGTTTCTGACTTTGGTCAGTAAAACCTGTAACAGAGCTTTGGTAGGTTCAGCAGAGGCAGCACAAAGCAGTGCAAGGGAGCACAAAGAAGACAAAGAGCAAGGTTGCCAGTAAGCAGCAACACAACTCAATGAGCCCTCCAGCCAACAGGCAGCAGTTCAAAGTGCATGTGCTAGAGAAGGCAGCAGAGCTAGGTAACAGGCCAAAGCTGGAGAAGAAAGACCTCCAGGAATGGGGTCATCACATAGACCTGCTCAGAGCGCAAATTGGGAAAGTCCTGCCCATATCTGTGGGATGACCATACATTACGCTTTTTCTCTTGTAGCCCCTACTGTGCATTATATCTGCCTATCAAAATTCCAGTTTCAATTAGCATTTCATGAAACCTTGCCTATGTCCAACTGATGAATGATTTTCACTCTGGAAGTAGAGCAATATTTGTATATAATATTAATATGGCATTGATAAGGTGCTATACAGATGTAGTTATCACCCTGACTATGCTAGACATTCCTTTTAAGTAGAACAAGGAGAAAAATCTTCTATAAATATCATTATCAGTTTTTCTCTTTTAAAGATTGGCACCTGCACCAACATCTGTTGCCAAACGTGTTTTTTTAATTCTTTCTTCTTCTTCTCCCCAAAGCTCCCAGGTACGTAGTTGTATCTTCTAGTTGTGAGTGTCCCTGGCTGTGCTATGTGGGATGTCGCCTCAGCATGGCCTGATGAGTGATGCCATGTCTTCGCTCAGGATCTGAACCAGTGAAACCCTAGGCTGTCGAAGCGGAGCATACGAACTTAACCACTTGGCCATGGGGCTGGCCCCTATCACTCTTGATACATATCCACTCTTACTAAGTAGATCTCAGCAACATTTGTTAAACCAATGGCCACTTTACATACCGGATTAGCAATTTTTTTTATTAATGATGTCCGGTATAATGTCATGTATACTCTGTAGAAAATATTGACATTGGTATATTAGCAATAAAAAGAAAAATCAACTTCAATGGTTTCCCAAAACTTTATTATAGTTTCTGAATTCCTTTATAAAAAGAAGAAAAAAAGCCTACTTTGTGAACCATGAGAAAGCTGACCTTTCTAAAGGTGGTAAGATTTTGACATAGGCCGTTTTTTATTTTTACCTCTATGCCTCCAGTAATGACAAAACGCATACTCGTCTTCCAGTGAAACAAGGTTTTAAAACTAGCTCCTTGGAAAAAGCCAGTAGGCTCAGTTCTATTCTCAGCTCCGCTAAGAGGTTGACTGACCCCGGGCAATGCAGTTAATCTGACTGTGCCTTCCTTTAAGTTCCTGGGAGAAAAGACAGTGGTAGCAGGCTCTTAAATTTTCCTTAAAGTTGCATGGGTGAATGAGAAAGATCTAGGAAAGGTTTTGAGCTGCTTAGAGAATGATAATTTATAAATATAAATTACTGTTATTATGCTTGAGCCAGACTTCAAACTGGTAATGCTCAACTTTTGCAAAACTGCATCCCACAATAACAATGAATCACCATGGCATCCCTGAGAGGAAGATATAAACCACATATAAACAGTTAAGTTCTTACTCTAATTTAATAACAAAAGAAAAAGTCTTGAGATATACTTATCACACATAGTTAATGTTATTTTATTATTCAATTTTGCATTTCTAAGAAAAATAATTACTTTGCTAAATTTCGATCCTGGAATTTCACACAGTCACCTCTGTATAAGAACCAGGGTGCTTTAGATACAAATAGCTTTGTCCTATCTTCCTAAAACAAGGTAAGTGGATATTCCTGAGTCCTGAATGTTTTCCCCCTTGAACTTGGACATCAAACTGGAATTGAGGAGAACCTTAAAAGCATCGAAGCTCTGATTATAGTAAAATGGTCTCCATTAAACCTATAACATAGCAGACAGTGCTGCTATACAACAAAGAAATAGACCAGCTTCTGAAATGAGCAGACTCCATTCCACCTCTCCACCTTCAGGTTTCTGCTCAAACTCACCTTTACAAAGAAACTGCCCTTAACCATTCCACTAAATATAACAATGACTCAATCTTCTCCACCTCTCTCAGTCTTACCCAGCTTTATTTTTTCTTCATAGCCCTAACCACACTTGACATTGTGTGTATTTTGTATTTGTTTTCCCCACCAAAATGCAAGATACTGAAGAGTAGGGACTCTGCAAGTTTTGTGTCTTTTACCAATTTATCCCCAGAGCATGTAGAACACATAGAAAGGGGTCCATAAACATTTGCTGAAGGGAGGCCATTGTTTCTGATCCCCCAAGCTACCCAAAACACATCGTCGAATATAGGTGAAATACAAGGCTTGTATAAGCGGTAAATTATTAGAAATGATAATCATAGGAAAATATTATCTTTTTGACAATTTATATTTTGAAATATTTGATCAGTCAATACAGGAATGTAACAAGACTAAATATTATAGAAAAGACATTTTAAAACTCAAATACATCAGAGACCATCTGATTGGAAGCAAGGGAAATTTGTGTGGCTCTGCTACCCCCAACCCATTTCAACTAAAGCAGTTATGCTTATATTTTTCTTGCTTAAAAGTAAGTTTCACTCTCTCAAAGGGTTTTGTGGCTGTAGAAAATTTGAAACGACTTATATGAAGCTAATATAAGATAAGATATCACTTTTCAAATGACTGTAATTGAATTTAAATATAAAAATTGTTATTTATTCAGAAGGTATTATATATTCATTATTGTTCTAGAATTTAAAATAGAGTACTGATTAAATAACGAAAGCTATTATATTTGGTTTTAAGAAGTTTAAGTCTGGTTATATGTTGGAGAGTCAAAATTAATATGCATGAAATACTATAAGCAATACAAAATATCACTGAGTTAAATTCAAAATTTAATGTGCTGCATATGCTATACCACTTTGAGGATGGGGAATATTAAGGAAGTTGGATACAGAAAAATGAACAAGGAAAATTATACATTATGTTACAGTTACTCATTTAGGGTCTGAATTAAATAATGGCAATGAAATGGAACGATTTAAAAAACAGATGTTTCAAAAGAAAAAATTGGAAAAGCTTAAACTATGTTTAGTATACTTTCTTTAATAAGTATTGAAATATATGAGAAAAAATTTTAAATAATATTTAAAATGGCTATATTATTTTGTACTTTAAATGAATGAATTATGTTACCTGGAAAAATTATATAAAATCCATAGCTTTACCATGACACGGAATAAATGAGATTGCTTTTCATTTTCTCATGTATTAGACTGCCAAACCGGACATTACAGGGGCTGGCCCTGTGCCCTTGTGGTTAAGTTCAGTGCACTCAACTTTGGTGGCCCGGGTTCTTGGGTTTGGATCCTGGGAGTGGACCTATACCACCCGTCAGCCATGCTGTGGTGGTGACACGTATAAAATAGAAAAAGATTGGCACAGATGTTAGCTCAGGGCTAATCTTCCTTAGCAAAAGAAATAATTTGACATTACAAAGTTATATATTAGAAGCATAAAAGTTGTATTTACATTTACTTATTTCAGAAAGAATATGTAACCACTTCACTATGAAGAGTATTTGGAAGAAGATTATTCAGTTTGTTGAACTGAATGTTAAAGAATTGAAGTTTAAGATTTATTATTCTGTGAAACTATGTCTCTGTTGCAGTGTGGTGGAGTCCTCAGAGATGACTGAAGTTTAGAGAATCATTTGCCTTTCATTACATAACTGCAGAAATATTGATAGCCATATGCTTAGTGTTTTGCATGGTTTTTAGTCCCTTGATCTTTTTGCGGTCTGCCATCTCTTCTTTCTTGCCAACGTGCTTGCTTCTAGCAGGCTGCTTGCGATCTTGCCAATGGGCTCCCTTCAACCTGTTTTTAATTTACTTCTGAATTTTTGGGCAAGAAAGCTAGAAAATACACAAACTTGTTAGGTTTGTAACATATGACTAACCCTCCTGTAGTAAAATATATGAGCTCTATTTGCATGTTACAGTGTTAGTTTTGGCCATTAAGATGTCTTTTTATTTCTTTCTACATGTAGGTTTCATTTTTGTCATTTTGGACAATGACGCTTCCTGGGTATGTGACCTCAGAAAAAGTAAGGCATTTAGAAAATACAAAAGATGTATAGGTTAAAATTCAAGTTTCTTAACAATAAAATTGTTTTTAATATACTAAAACAATAACTTCAAAACTTTAGCAATCATCTTTAGTGATAACCCACTTGTAAGATTAATCTCTGGACTTTAGAAGTGCTTCCATATAAAGAACAAGTAACCAAGGTGTAATAAAGAAGAAAAAAACAAGGCTAAGAATATATATGATTTTGGGGCCGGCCCCGTGGCCGAGTGGTTAAGTTCACTCAATCCACTGTGGCGGCCCAGGGTTTCCCCAGTTCGGATTCTGGGCGTGGACATGGCACCGCTCATCAGGCCACGTTGAGGCTGTGTCCCACATGCCACAACTAAAAGGACCTGCAACCAGGATATACAACTATGTTTGGGGGGGTTTTAGGAGATAAAGCAGAAAAAAAAAGAATATATATGATTTTACGTTGGACAAAATTAGTACTAGATCTACCACAAATGTGTGCTAATAATCTTTTAAATTAGTTATTAAGTAGACTAAAGACTGCAGGTGGATTCCGTATCTAAAGAAATATAAACAGAGTATACATAAAAAAAAGATTAAGAAAATGTTGTCACCCTCATACACATGGAAGTTGCCTACTGCCTTCTGTTCACCAAGTTCAATTAACATAATGCGTTACTGGACCGTACCTGTGTGATTCAGAAGCCTGTGAGAGGTGAACATAGCCCCAGGGCGAAAAAGAGAATGCATACTCCTATTCTTCCCAGGTAAAAACAAAATGCTTTTAAGCCTCTTCAGTGATTAGTAAAATTTTAAAATAAGCTGAATTGTAGTAGCACAGGTACCACTATGTAATCTTTCCCCTTCGGGAATGTGTGGGCTATGTTGAGGGCTTTTCTACAATATAGAATCATTAAAATCAACTTGAAATTTCCTCACAAAATCCTTTGGGATTTTGATTGGAAATGTCTTCATCCTGTGCTACATTTGAAGAGAAGTGACATCTTGTCAATATTCAATCGTCACATCCAAGAATATGTAGGTTTTCTTAAACGTCTTTCAAGAATTTTTTTAATTGTGTACATATAGGTCTTGAAATGTGTTCGATTTATTCCTGGTTACCTTAATTTTTGTTGTGCATTATACGTGATACTTTAAAAATATATTTAAATTTCTGTTTATGCTGGTACATATAAATGGAGTTGAATATGCAATATTGACATCAAATCTGTATCACCTGTGAATAACTACCAGTTTGTTTCTTTCCAATGCTTACACTTTTTAATTTCTTTTTTATTTTTCTTACTCTGCTGGGTAGTACCTAGTGTACAATGTTGAACAGAAGCAGGGGTAGTGTGTATTGTTGACTTGTTCTTGATTTTAAAGAATCACACAATTTCCTTTGTTGCTAATATAATTGTGAAGCATGGAAATGTAGAGTTTATGGCTTCACACCACATAGCGAAAGAGAGTTAAATAAGCAAATAATTATATAGTGTTAACTATATGCTAGGAAGTCTTCCCAGTATTTTGCATATATTTTCATTAACCTTTATTTTTAAAAAAAATACAAAGTAGATATTTTTATTGGCCCCATGTTATAGGAGAAGGAAACATGGCACTGAGAATATTATCCAAATCACATAGCTAGCGAGAGGTTAAGCTGCTCTTAATAATTGGGCAGTTTGTCTCTTGAAACCACATTCCTAAAACCACGTTATATTGTGTTAGAGTGTAATCAGAAATCCATTTCTTACTTATCTACAAAGATTCAAATTATAAAAATTGCTCTCGACTTTATTTTGTGGACATCTAGCTATGATTTTCCTTGCTTTTTCTTTCTTTTCTTTGTTTTTAGCATGGTGAAACACAGAAATTTTTGTATTTTTAAGAAAATTAGTATATATATATATATATCCTACTTGCAAAAAATTTATATATTTTAAGACAAGTATTTAATTCAGGTTTTAAAAAACCAGAAGCTTCATCCCTAGGAACAGTAAGTTTGGCTCCAGAGCTACTTTTTAATGTGTTTGGCTCCAAGTTGGACTCTAATATATCTACATGGACTTTTTTGGAAGAAAGAAAATCAATCTAATAGAACTAAATTTTTCAAACTTTCAATCTGATAAGCACAAATCCAATCATCAAAGTTTCTGTGGAGCTCGAACCCAAAAGTCATAGTCTCACATGGCTGCACACTGTAATGGGAAAATGAACTGCTTGCTGGAACTGGCTCAAATTGGTGTTTAATCATCCTCTCACAGGCTCTGAATGGTATATGATTAAAAAATAAATAAATGAAAACACCAAGTTGAAAGTGAATCCTAAAACTTTCAAGATTCACATACTTAGTATAAATGAGATAATATTTTAAAACACAGCTTATTGACAGCTTCTCGAGGACTTACCTCCAAGTGGAGATTGGTGCTTCATACTAAATGTCAAAAGAAATACGTAACGTAATATCTGTACCTGTAGAAGGCATCAGCATTACCTTAAAGGACAAGTGAGAAGATATAGAGGTATCGTTCACATGTTTTTGGTATGTATGTCATGCATCCTGTACTACAACTTCATGGTGGGGGGAAGGGAGAAAATAATAAAAGGAGATGATTATTCCTGGAATTTACAGTGATGATAACTGTTATGTCTTCCCCTGGGCAAGTTCAGAGAGTTCTGAGGGCTAAAAGACAATCTCAATGGAGTCCTTTTTTTAAAAAAAAAGGATAAAAACCCGGATCATTTTGGGATGTACTGAGAAGATTGAAACCAGATTCACAAACACTGAGTTCTTCTGTCAGTCCCAGTTAGTAGCTGTGTGATTTTAGAAAAGTTTCTTAAGTACTCTGAGACTCAGGCTTCTTATCTGTAAAGAGAGGACAACGTTTTTTGGCCTTCAGAATATTCTGAATATGATTTCCAATATTGTAAATACCTCAAAGATTTGCAAGGCTATGTGGCTATCACTAGTAGGATTTAATATTCTCAGGTAGCAGCACATTGGGTAGCAATAACAAGCCCTCAAAAGTACATTTGATTTTAAAGTAAAGTAATGCAACAGTAAGAGTGAAAAGTGATCATTTATATGAATTATTATATAAATCTCTTAATAACGTTACAAATGTTTGCATTCATTATGTTTCTTATAGAGAGAGAGTTTGGAAAAGTGATTAAAATCGCAAGTTCTCAGAACCGACTGACTCCCAAGGCAGGTCCATTGCTCTGTAGCTGTATGACCTTGAGCAAGTTATTCTAATACTCTGTGCCTCAATTTCATCATCTGTGTAACAGGAGGAAAAATAGTACCTACATCACAGGGTTGCTGTCAAGATTAAATACTTAGAATGGACCCTGGTACCCTTAGTAAGGACGATACAAGTATTAGTGACTTTGGTTGCAGATTCAGATTTGCAAAGGATTTATTAATTTCAAGAGAACTTATGACATTTATAATCTGTTTCACTGAATGCTTTATAGACAAGTGCATTTTTTGGCATAATACTCGAAGCAAATAGAATAAATATATTATATGTATATAGTACATGATATATGGCTTTTCAGTCAATAAGGTGGAATAATTTCACATTTTGTATTTCTCTGGATTTTCCAATTATAAAAGGAATGTTTGTTTATTATACAATGATTAGGTAGTAAAAATGAGAGAAAGAGCAAAAAGAAAACAGTATAAAGCCAACATTAAGGAAAATCAATATTGGGGAATAATCTTTTATTCTTTTTCAGCATGAGTGTGTTATTTACAATTGTTCTTCTTAGAATTGTTAAATAATGACATAATTTGAGGTCTGATATAAATTCTGTGAAAATTACTAGAGTTAGTATTGTAAAGAATTTTTTTCAGGTGTCTTTGATTAAGCTACTATCAGAATAATGAACCTCTCTTCAACTTCCTGACAAACTTCCTACAAAGAAAGCACAGCAGTTATTTTAATCACTGTTGCTATCAGAATGTTATTTCATACATTGATCCAGATTTTTGTCAACATTTAACTTCTCCAGAGTGTTCCTAGCTCTGCTTTTGGAGTGATTCGAATTCCCTACATTGGAGTTTGTTTCATGGTTCCCCCTCTAGGCAGCCGCTGGACATTGTAAGACCTACTAGCCTGAATAGCAAAAGGGGAAGAGTGCATGCTTCTGGACTCCACCCACTCTGAAGGGTGGGCTCCCCCTGACCCCATGCTATAGCAGGAGGAGCTCCTTGTGGCCTGGCTGGCAATTTGAGTTCCCTGAGATAAGGATGTCCTGTCCCTAGAGACAACAATGGCAGGAAAATGAGCCCAGAGGCAGAGACAGCAGGCCGAGGTTGGTCTCCTAAACACAATTGGGAGAGGGGCCTTTGTAAACAGCTAACATGGCTTTGCTGCTGCCCTTTGTGGATCTACGATTGGGAACAGTGTCATTCTAGCCCCTCTCCAGAGAAATATTGAGACCTCAACCCCTTGGGCTGAGCCAGGTAAAGCATTACTTAAAGTGACTAAAGGCTAGGATGCTTGTATTCCTGCCTCTTCCCTGACTCTAATGGAGGTGGCTATCCTACTGAAGGAATGCTCCAAACCAGGAGATTTATGTTAGACCCTGCTCACAGCAGCTTCTCACAATAACACTTCCCAGACAGGAGGATGGAGTCCCACCTCCAGGGGGAGATGAGATGGAGGGGAGGACCTAGTGAGAGGACTCAGAAAGGAAGCCCTTGGAGAAGAGAACTGTTGCCCTCTAGAGAAGAAAGTAGCATGGTGTCACCACAAGAGGGATTGGGATCATTTAACTTCTTTGCTGGTGACCACCCACAAAGTAATAAAAATAGAAAAGACAAAAAGGCCAAGAAAGAGAGGCCAATTCTCCCTTGGAAAAGAAGTCCTCTCTCTCACCCTGAGGTCCAGTCTGTCCTTAAGGATCCAGCCCAACAACCAAATAAAAAAGACATCTGTGTACCTTTGACACATCTTGCTGCATGTGGGTAGACAGCAATCACGAAGTTTTACAATCACCAGGTCCTTGCACCAAATGGGCCACAATCTCACCCTACTGACTAAACAGATGGACAAATCAAAGCCCTTTCCTTCTCTGATCTAGTCTCCTGGTTTTCCCTACTAAAAGGGTCAACTGGCTGTGACTGAGCTTTGAAATCCCAGTTTGTGCTCTTATCAGATTCTGAGTCTTGGAACTGCTTTGTCATGGGCTCTAAATTCAGGCACCACAAAACATCATACACTTTAGATTATAAAACAACTTGGGACCAGGGATGAATTGTTATATAAATGCGGCAGAAAGATGACTTCCGTACATTGGCCCCTAGGTTGTTTATTTCTTCACTGCAGGCTGCGATACATTAGCTCAAAAGCCAGCTGGTGCCGAACTAAAATATTTACACATCCAATTACTTATAAAATAGCCCAAACAAGCAGATTTTTAGCCATTTGGGACCTGCCTCCTTTGCATACTCATGAAACCTCACCCACATCTGCTAGCAATAGATAGGATAAGCTCAGACCATAAAGACCACAAGCCACTGCCGCTTTTCTGGAGCTCTCTGATGTGCTGTCACCTAGACATATAAGCCCCCCTCTCTCCTGGGAGTTCCCTTGCCCTCCTTCCCTTCTGAGTAGCCACCCCACATGAGCCTCTGGACTGACTCCTGCTGTGAGGGACCTTCCCTTCTGCGGCCCCCATACAACACAAACCTGTCAGTGACCCGCAATAAAGCTGCCACTTCAAGGTCGTATCTTTTTCCTTGATTATCTCCCCCAATCCCTCAAACCCCTATTAATATGCCATGTGTATAACAATTAAAAGAAAGCTAAATTCTTCTATTAATATAAGATGAAGGTGACTCCAGAACAAGGAATTTTATCAAGGATAAAGAGCAACGTTATATTGTGAGAAAGTAATCAGTTCTCTAAGAGGATTTAACAGTCCTGAAGGCATGTCCATGTAAAAGCCGAGCTTCCAAATACACGAAATGAATCTGATAGAATAAAAAGGAAAAATCAAAGAAATATCCACAATTATAATTGGAGACTTCACTATTTCTTTTTCAGTAATTGATCAAAAAAGTGGACAGAAAATCAGACCTGAAAAACCTATGTACAAAATTGACCAAAATTATACAGTACTTCACCTAACAACAACAGAATAAAAATTCTATCAAGGGTACATGAAACATGCCCCAAGGTAGACCATATTCTGGGCCATCAAACAAATCTTAATACATTTAGAGGAATAAAAATCGTACAATGAACTTTCTCAGGTAACAAAAATTGGTAACGAAAAGCCTCCTGGAAACCTCCCCCAATATTTAGCAATTAATCAACACACTTGTATATAATGCATGGGCCAAACAAGAAGCCTCAAGGGAAATTTAAATCGTATTTGTACTGAATGAAAAAGAAAAAAAAATCAAAAATTTTTTTTCCTTAAAGATTGGCGCCTGAGCTAACAACTGTTGCCAATCTTCTTTTTTTTTTTCTTTTCTCCCCAAATCCCCCTGGTACATAGTTGTGTATTTTTAGTTGTGGGTCCTCCTAGTTGTGGCATGTGGGATGCCACCTCAAAGTGGCCTGACGAGTGGTGCCATGTCTGTGCCCAGGATCCGAACCAGCGAAACCCTGGGCCATCAAAGTGGAACACGAGAACTTAACCACTTGGCCATGGGGCCCGCCCCCAAAAATATCAAAATTTATGGGATGCAGCTAAAGCAGTGTTTAGAAGGAAAATTATAACATTAGATGTTTATATTAGAATATCCTTCTAATTAATCTGCCTTCTATATTCAATAATCGACACAAAAGATAGGATTTTCTACATGTAATTAGATCATATTACATCTCTGGGTCTCCCTCTCATGCAGAATGAAATCCAAAAGCTAATTATGGCCTTCAAGGGTCTATATGGTATATATCTCTCTGACCTCATTTCCTCCCACCTGAGGCCAGTGCTTCAACAACACTAGCCTCCTTGTTCTTCCTCAAGAACAACAAAAATGCTCCTGCTTCTAGTTCTTTGCAATTACTTCTCACTTTGACAGTTACACTCTGCTTTTGGTGGACATGTGACTTAGCCTGTCCCTTCTTAGGGCTCTCAGCCTCACTTTAACAGAGGCTTCTCTAACCACCCTTTGTGAAATGCCACTCTCCTGACTTTGGGTAACTGCAACGGTGTGTCACACAGACCTGAGCACAATAGAAGTTTCTATTTTGCCCCTATTTTGCTCAGGAGCATGCCAGCAGGTCAGTGGTATGACTCTCCTTCACATCTTTGCCAGAGTCTCGGGATGAGTGGAACTAGGACACCATTTTCAGCATGTGACTTCCAAGCTTGCTGGGTCATCACCATCCCTGCTAATCAGAATTTTAAAAGAGCATGAAAACAACAAGAGCACAGCAGTTTTTTTCTGTTTTTTTTTTTTTTTTTTATGGGCCAGACCTAAAGTCTGTACACATAACTTCTGCTCACATTTCAGTGCTATCTTTTGGGGTAGCATATCCAGAACCCTATCATTCTTAAATATGCAGAACTATAAAAAAAAGTAATTCCAGAGAAACCTTCAAACCAGAATTAAAGTCATTATAAATGTTTTCTGTAGTAAAAATCAGACTTTCAACAAGTGAAGATAGTCTTCCAAATCTCTCCCGACCACAGAAGGACTGCTTCCTGGATGTCAGCAAGTAGATGTTGTGACAAAGGACGTACAAAGAATGGAGGTATATAAATCATATGAAGTCAATTGCATACAAAATTTTAAAAAACATATTTGGTATTATTTGTGTCATAGAGACTATGGTAACTGTCTTTACAAAGTCTAACCAGATAAAAAAAGAAAATTGCAAATTTTAGAAAGGTCAGACATTAGCAGGTACCCGGGAGATGTAAAGTGGTGAATGATAAGAAATGGATAGCTGGAAAAAGGATAGTAGGACTTAAAACTGAGAAACCTCAGTAATACCTAGCTGCTGGTTTCCCCAGGGGCATTAAAAGTGAATATATACCTTAACAGAAAGTGCCTTGCTTATATAGTGAAGTAATGATTAAGTTTTTTTTTCTTGCTGGCTTCACGAAAATCTTATCGACTCTTACGTGATCAAGTTTATTTGATTTAGGAAAAAAGCTCCAAAGAAAATTGAGATGTTCTTAACAGGCAGGGACAATACAGAGTTAAAATAGAATTGCATTAAACAAAGTACATATCTTTATTTTTCTTGTTAGGAGCTTACAGGTACATGTACAATTATCACAAAATTGAAAGTATAAAATTATATATTTATATTTTATTTCATAACATCCTAACAGCAAAACATTTTTCTTCAAAATTATGTCATATGCTTATCCTCAAAATGGATTTACATTCCTATCATATGTTGTTTATGATTTGCAGACTGCTATTGAGTCTTGCGCTTTTCCAATTGATTACACACTGTTGGAGAAGGTCATTGAGAAGACGTGACCTGAGAGCTGGGCCCAGGGGGGTTGGAAGCTTCTCATGCCCTGTGTTGTCCTTGGAATGTGCGTTCCACTTGCCTTCTCTGCTCCCAGAAGCTTCTCCAGGGGTACAGCCTTGAGATAGTGATGTGGTGATGAGATTATCTGGACTGAGTACATGAGTAAACCTAGTTAAGGCCCCCTGTGTGTGTAACTGAACCCAGTTAAGACCCCTATATAAATTTTAAGATTTGGCAGGGGAGTGCAGAAATCTACTCATCTTCCTGCCACCCAAGACAAGCCTCATGAGTAAGTTCTCTTGCTTATTAAACCTGCCACCTACCAATCTGGACCAGGATGCCTCTTTCTTTGGTCTCTGCCTTCCTTCCATGTGCGGGGATGGGGAGGTGG
Organism: Equus quagga; assembly: GCF_021613505.1. Lineage (NCBI taxonomy): Eukaryota > Metazoa > Chordata > Mammalia > Perissodactyla > Equidae > Equus > Equus quagga. The sequence goes on from NC_060284.1 coordinate 35,657,509, forward strand.
GGGGGTTGGGGGAGAGGATGTGTTTCGGATTACACTGAGGAAGCTCCCAAGGAAATTGCAACTCAATACACACCAACACGTATTATGTTTCAGATACCTTTTATGAATATATTAGTGGGTTTTTATTAGTGTATTTTATTTTTTTTATTGTATTAATTACCTATGGCTTCTGTAACAAATTATCATAAACTTGGTGGCTTAAAACAACACAAATTTATTCTCTTATAGTTGGGACGTCAGAAGTCTGAAATCAGTTTCACTGAGCCAAAGTCAAGGGGCCAACAGGGCTACACTCTCTCCAAAGACTCTAGGGCAGAATCCATTTCCTTCTCTTTTCCAGCTTCAGAAGCTGCATCATTTGCATTCCTTGGCTCATGGTCCCTTCTTTCAACATTAAAGCAAACAAAGTAGCATTTCTCTCTGACTCTGCTTCCCTCTCCCTCCCTCTGCTTCTGGCTACTTTGGTCACATGACCTGCTTGTCTGTGTCAAATCTCTCTTTACCTCCCTCTTACAAGGACATTTGTGATTGCATTTAGTCCAGTGCTCATCTAGATAATACAGGACAATCTCTCCATCTCAATATCCTCAATTTAATCACATCTGATAAGCCTTTTTTGCATATAAGATAACATTCTCAGGTTGCAGGAATTAGGATCTAAATACTTTTGGAGGGGCTTTATGAAACCTCCCACACTGTTCAAGATACTTTAAGAATTACTAGCCAACCATCAACACAACAGTAAATTAAGTCTGAGTCAGTTCTTCAGCTCTCATAACAGTGCAATCCGATAGCCTAAGATTATCAATTACCAATGACCATCCAAAATCTGATTTATTTATTTTTCAAAAAAGATCTATTTACTTCAACTACCAGTTATTTAAGTATCCTGCAGTCCATGTCTTAAAGTTCTGATGATTTAAACTGATTCATCTTTAAGGGAAAAAAAAAGTTTGTTAGTACTTTTTCTACGTTCTAGAAAGTGATTAGGCATCACAGTTACTTTCATTAACCAAGTGGTAATGAATGGTAATACTGGAGAAAATATTACAGCTTTCCCTCCTTTATCATTAAAAGGATATTATTTTAGGGTCTTTTAATTTTGACTGAAAATTAAATACCGTTTTCAATTTGTGCAGGAAGAAATGCTGCCAGAAAGATAAACATCTGCAAGGGTTTTAGGAAATGTATATGATTTTCTACACATTCCATCAAGATTGTTTAAGACTGAAAAGGAAAAATAAATATGGCGCTACCTGAATTACCTAGGCTAGCACAATTGAATAATTTGAATTTCTAAAAAGATATTTGAATGCTTCTTGCTGATTTAATAGGGTTTAGGGTAGCCATTGACATGTTTTAATTAGTAATGTGGAGAGAAATTCACAAAATGAATATGAAGTTATGTTTGGCATACATCAAACTGCTACCAGCTATATAATCATGCTTAAATATGCTCCATAATATGTAAATATGAAAAGGAGAAATCTACATGCATAAACTCAAGAAGTTAAGTTCCTGGAGTACTGAGCCTTGTATAATCTAGATATTATAACTGTAATAATGGTTTCTACTGTGTTGAACATTGTATAACAAAGTAAATTGCTACAGCAAAGTACCTTGCTATGGAAGACAGACAAACAGTACTCTTTTTAATTTAAAAACAAACTTCCTTTGCTTCCAAGAGCTTATTAAAATTCCAATAGGGCAATTATAGCAAATCATCTTACCTGGAAAAGAACAACATAAATTTTATTTCACAAAATTCTCTCTCCTTTTTGAAAGTAGCCTGGGAATGAATTAAGTACAGCATACCACAAATTCTGGAGGACAGATTTTCACAGTTAAGCATCAAATGAAATTAAATTTTCCCTGAGGGTAGACAGTGTGATGAAAAGAAATATTGCACACATATATACTTGAGGTTTTAATATTAATGACTCCATTTAGGAATTATTTAAACTTTGGTAAGATGCTTGAAAATTCTTAGAGATATCTAGAAGGTGAAAGGCACATTTGTGCTCATATCAGGACTATCTGTCTTGCAAGTTCAAGTTATTGGAGGCAATTCGCATTTGTTCATTCATTTATTGAACATATTTTTTGTATTTTTTAAGTTAGTTCTGATGAGGAT